>NC_079189.1:412728875-413028875 GCF_029499605.1 Hyla sarda
TCACAAAGCTGAAGAAGTCTATAAGAAGATAGCAAAACGTCAACATCCTCTGTTCAGAATGTAATTAAGAAATGGCAGTCATCAGGAACAGTGGAAGTTAAAGCAAGATCTGGAAGACGAAGAAAAATATCAGACAGAACAGCTCACAGGATTGTGAGAAAAACAACTC
The DNA here is from genome assembly GCF_029499605.1 of Hyla sarda. NCBI lineage: Eukaryota > Metazoa > Chordata > Amphibia > Anura > Hylidae > Hyla > Hyla sarda. Next base: position 412,729,045 of record NC_079189.1, read on the forward strand.
AAAACCCACGTTTGACTGCACAATCCCTCCAGAAAGATCTGGCAGACACTGGAGTTGTGGTACACTATTCCACTATAAAGAGATATGGTCTTCATGGAAAACCTTGACTATGTCCTCATCTACATCCTCATGACGAAAATCAGCATTTGAACTTTGCAAATGAACATATAGAGTTCTGTAGACTGATGAGGTTAAAATTTAACTTTTTGGCCGGAATGAGCAAAGGTACGTTTGGAGGAGAAGGGGAACAGAATTTAATGAAAAGAACCTCAGTCCAACTGTTAAGCATGGGGGTGGATCAATCATGCTTTGGGGTTGTATTGCAGCCAGTGGCACAGGGAACATCTCACGAGTAGAAGGAAAAATGGATTCAATAAAATTTCAGAAAATTTTGGATGCTAACTTGATGCATCTGTGAAAAAGCTGAAGTTAAAGAGAGGATGGCTTCTACAAATGGATAATGATCCTAAACACACTTTGAAATACACGGGGAATTACATCCAGAAAAACTGAAGGTTTTGCCATGGCCTTCACAATCTCCTGACCTCAACATAATTGAAAATCTATGGATAGGATATTTTTGTTGTTTATTTTTGATGGTCTTGGGGTAATTCTTGTCCCCAATTTTAGAGTTATGAATGAGAGTAAATGTATTAGTGTTTTTTTTTTTTTGGTGACCCCTTCTTTTGTACACTAGTAGAAATTGACATTCGGTGAGTTTTTTAAAATCTATGGATAGGCCTTAAAAGAGCAGTGCGTGACAGATTGCCCAGAAATCTCAAAGAACTGGAAGACTTTTGTAAGGAAGAATGGGCAAAGATACCTCAAACAAGAACTGAAAGACTCTTGGCTGGCTACAAAAAGCGTTTACAAGCTGTGATACTTGCCAAAGGGGGCAGTACAAGATATTAACTCTGCAGGGTGCCCAAACTTTTTAAGACACCATTTTTTTGTTTTCTGTTATGTTTAAAGTGTAAATGATGGAAATAAATTCTAACTTTTGTTGATATATTATAAGAATGTCTAATCTGTAATTTGATGCCTTTTGGAGATTTTTCCATCTTTCCTTGGCTTCTTTATGCACATTAATACAAATTTTTACCTGGGGTGCCAAACTTTTGATCCCCACTGTATGTGTAGTTCTCCGCCTGCACAGCACGCTCCTGCACTGATAGTCAACTGAAGTTCTAGCCAGGCAGCACAGCAGGCTCAAGGGGCAGATGCTTGGGCGTCTCCGGAATGACTGGGCTTAGGGCAGCTGCCCCTTTTGCCCTCTGTTAAAGAAAGCAATGCTTACATTATATACTGCCATTTCTGCGTTCTACTAGTACAGCCTGCTTATGGCAGAGTAGAATAGAAAATTGACTATAACAGCCATGGAGGCCTTCAGAAGGCACTGGCTGCTATGACACCCTTCAATTGCATTGCAAGGGTTCTGATCAGAGCTCTGACAGGAGCAAAACCAAACAAATACTCACCAAGATGCTGTGGTCACTATTGACCACTGAATCTAGAAGGTTAATTGCCCAGTATCAGAATGATCACTAACAGTGAATGTAGTTAATATTAGACTTCGTTTGGGCAATTCAAATAAATAGGGCTAGAATGCACCGATATGCCTTAGAATCCCATTTTCACAGGATGCTGATATATATATGAAATGTATGGTCAAAGTGACATGTGAACACTCCCTCATTGTGAAAAGCTTTTGGGCGGCTACTCAAAAAATGTGACCCAAGTTCGAAACTTTAAAGGCAATAAGACCAAATGCTAACCACGTGTATGTAGTCTTTTGAGCCATTGGGATTGTGAGGAAAGAAATAATTGTTTCTACTATAATTCTGACTGAAATACTGCTTGAAATATAGTAGTAATCACGACTGGCCAAGAGGAGGAATGTGTGCTAGGACTAAATGTCAGGAATTGTAAAGATTTAGCTTTAGGGTCTATTCACACTTACAGTATTCTGCGCAGATTTGATGCGCAGGATTTCCGGCTGTGTTCAGTTAACATTGAAATCTACAGCAGAAAATCCTGCGCAACAAATCTGCATGTCAAATCTGCACAGAATACTGTATGTGTGAATAGACCATTAAAGTAGTATTCCGGAATTGAAAAATAATATTTAAATAAAACGATCTCCCCAAGACATAACGTTCTAATGTAGTGTTGTCACTAATTGTACTGGTTTCAGTGTGTTTTGCCTCTGACAGGAAGTTGTGAAGACCTATCATTTTCAGTCTGTTGTTGTCAGTTCACCCGCTCCGGCACAGTGGGAGTGGAAGAGTGGTTCGGCAGACGGTTAAAGTTAAAGTTTATTATTTCAATTATGTCATCCTGGGCAGAATGCCAAAAAAAAAAAAACTGGGTAACCCTTATAATACATAAACTTGGCAATGTAGTCTTATATCAAAACAGATTCTTGATCTCCACAGAATCACTATATAGATAGATATGTGTATAAATTGTTGTATGTTTAAGAATGTGCTTCACCAGAAGAGAACCTAAAAGTATCAACCCAAAAAAATGTATTCTGACAGATCACATCCTGTTTAAAGGCTTGTCTATTTCTACTCTTTCAGATGAACGCCGAAGTTATTGCTCAGTGAAATGGCAGAAAACAATCAGCAATAAACAAGAAAACTATCATAGTTTGTGGGTTAAAAGTGATCATCCATATGTAAACATTATCACGATAGCCTGGGAATTTGCTCAATGTAGGCGTTCATTATTTGACAATTTTGCTACTAAAATACATTGCAATCTTTTTTTTAGTAATCAGTGGTGAATGTACAATTGTAGTGATAAACAATGCGGTTTAATCCCTAACTGCATAAAATGTTCTAGTTAGCAAAAAAAAAAAAACAACAACAATATACTTAAGGAATAACCCACAAATCTCAAATTATTTCCTTCCTATTCCGAACATTTTTACATCACCTCCCATTTTACCTATTGTGACTGCACAGCAACTATTTGCTATTAGTTATACAATCGAAATGCCAGGATAGTCATTTTTACTACCCCTTTAGGACAGGACACAACTGAGTGTTCACTATTAATCACATATCCTGTTTTGTTTGCTAACTAGAGTTGGAAATCATTGTACATTAAAGGCTCTTCGCATGAAGGTGTGCGTGCAAGGATGACCATGATGTTGAGTCCCAGGCACCTTTATTCATTACTGATTATCTATGTCCTTTTCAGATGCAAGCAAATTATATATCAGTACTTGTTTTGTCCGTCGTCACTTTTCACCTATCTCCCTCTGTATGATGCATGGGGCATCTCACTCCCACCCTCCTCTTATCCTCACTGCTCCTTCTGTTTTCACATCTCTTTCTATTTCCTTCTCTGTCTCTTTGTTGTCAAATCGGCACCTTATCACCAAGCCTGCCCTTGTCTTCCCTGCTCCATGTGCGTGCTATTATTAACAGTGCCATGTTATGTTCTGCTCACTGGCTTCTCTGCCCTTATGACAATAAGTGACCAAGAATCCTGCACTTATTCTTTTAACTCCTCCAAATGCTGCAATAATGTTGTTGTCAAAGGAAACTGCAGGCTATACTAATATAATAAAAACATTACAGCAAATCTATTATTTTCAAATATACATTTTAGCCATAAAACATACCTCAGAACCCATAAAACATTCAGTTTGTAAAACATGGATGCGATATGTCTATATAACTTCTTGTACACTGGTAATATAATAGCAATATGTTCTAAAGACTGTTAGAATATGGTATTTATTACAGTCTGTAGCCTGGTTATTATTATATATCAGACCAAAACTTTTCATACTGCTGTCTATTTTACAATGCAATAAAATCAGATGTATGACATTTCAGTTTTAAGCAAACTTTTATTTTCTTCTTCAAACAAACATATCCTACATTATATGGGTTTTTCACAGGATTTTGAAAAAAAATGTTGGAAGTGTCCTAATATAAAAAATAAGAGGGTCATGTATCAATAAGTGCGACTTTTGGATTTTTCTGCACCTGACACAGCTAGTTGACATATATTATGATTCAAGCGTCTTTTGATAAATGCCAGTTAATATTTACTTTTGGTTGCAAATCGTCAGACAGATTTATGCAGCAGGTGTGAAAAAAATGTACTTCTGCTGAACATGATCAATACACTCCAAGTGTCTTGTGGCATCGCTACTTAACTCTATTGAGAAGAGACAGTAAATAGCAATCTAAATAGATTGCTGCTTACTATTTTCTCTTGCTGGGCTGAGCACTCTCTGCTGGTCCAGCAGGGAAGGAGTTAAGTGGCAATGCTGTACATCACTACTTAACCCCCTTGAGGACCATACAGTAAACAGGGATCTATAGATATTGCTGTTTACTGTATACTTCCGAGACAGAGGCCTTACCGCACCCACTCCAGTCTGTGTCTTCATCTGTACCAGACCACTTTAAAGGGGTACTCCGCCCCTAGACATCTTATCCCCTATCCAAAGGATAGGGAATAAGATGTCAGATCGCCGCAGTGCCGCTGCTGGGGATCCCCGGGATCCCCGCTGCGGCACTCGATAACATTACAGCACAGAGCGAGTTCGCTCTGTGCGTAATGACGGGCAATACAGGGGACGGAGCCGCGTGACATCATGGCTCCGCCCCTCGTGAAATCACGGCCCATCCCCTTAATGCAAGTCTATGGCAGGGGGCGTGACGACCGCCGCGCCCCCTCCCATAGACTTGTATTGAAAGGGGCGGGCAGTGACGTCATGAGGGGCGGAGCCATGACGTAACGATGCTACGGCCCCTGTATTGCGCGTCATTACGTGCAGAGCGAGCTCGCTCTGTGCTGTAATGATAGCGCAGTGCCGCAGCAGGGATCCCGGGGCTCCCCAGCAGCGGCACCTCGGCGATCTGACATCTTATGCCCTATCCTTTGGATAGGGCATAAGATGTCTAGGGGCGGAGTACCCCTTTAATGACCCATTTGATGAATAGAAGGCTCCAGTACAAAAAAGACACAAACTGGAGCGAGAGTGGTAAGACTTTGGCAGGCTGTGTTTACACATTGCACTTTTAACATGCTCTGTAATTTTTTTTTTTTTAAAGCATGTAAAAATGTAATGTATTAACACATCCTGCCATCACTTTGTCGGCACTCCCTCCAAAATATACAAAAATGTTCTTTCCTTTTTTTTTTAGATGTATGTATATGCTGTGGACTACATGGGATTCATTATACTATATAGATTACCATTTTTTAAATAAAATGGCTAAAATTTTGCCCTGTTGTCCGTGTATATATTGAATAAGCTTACCAGCTTAGTTGACCAGATCCCACACCTTGTGAGCAGGAAGCAGTCAGTGTCAGTTACACTATCGCCTCTGTGTAGTAGCTCCAGTGGCTGCCAGCCCTTGTCAAGAGGTAACATTGAAAGCAGCAATGCAACAGCACTTGACAATCCTGTACACAGTTCCTTTCAATCCTATGTATATTGCTAGGGTCTTCTATCGTAGGGTCCTAATTTTCAGAAAAAAATAGACAACCTGAACCACCAATGCAGACTTTCTCACACACCATGAAGCATAGACCACCAGCTTGTCTTCATGCATTGTGCAGGCTTTGACTTAAAGGGGTACTCTGCCCCTAGACATCTTATCCCCTAGCCAAAGGATAGGGGATAAGATGTCTGATCGCGGGGGTCCCACCACTGGGGACCCCCACAATCTCTGCTGCGGCACCCCAGACATCCGGTGCACAGAGCGAACTTCGTTCCATGCCAAATGACAGGCGATGCGGGGCAGAGGCTCTTGACATCACAAACACACCCCGCTTGTATCGTCACAGCCATGCCCCCTCAATGCAAGTCTACGGGAGGGGGCTTGAGGGCCGTTACGCCCCACGTGGACTTGCGTTGAGGGGGCGTGGCTGTGACATCACTAAACGAACACCGGATGCAGCAGGGAGATCGCGGGAGTCCCAGCGGCAGGACCCTCGCGTTCAGACATCTATAAAATGGCAAGCGGTACCCCTTTAAAGAGTACCTATCCTGAACTCTTATGTCCCTAATTCCCCCCCCCCATTTTTCCCTGACTCTTCCTGACTCTAATCCTACCTTTTTTTTTATTTCGAAAACCCCTTTTACAACCTTTTTCAATCCCATGTTAGTTGCTAATTTTGCTGCCCTCTGTGAGAGAGGAAGGGGGGAGTGGCCCAGCAGGCGTGACATCAGTTGAAGCCTGGCTGGGCTCACTTACGCCCTTCTTCTGTGGCCTGCTGTTAGCCCCACTATCTGCTGTCCTGCTTGAAATCACGGGGGGTAGGGGTGCTCTGTGGGCCGTCCTGCCTGCCATGCATGGCACTGCTCCCACCTGTCCGATTGACAGGCAGGGAGCTGCGCTGTGGTTTTCAGTGTCCCGGCTGCACTGAGAGTTTCCAGGCCGGCATGAGTCCGGGACATGTAGGGAGACCACTAGTGGTCAGTTTTTCAAAGTAAAAAAAAAAATATATGTATATAAAGATACATTTTTGTTAATCACATGGTATTAGAAAGTTGTTTTTAATTGATTAATGAAATAAATATAAAAAGTTTTTTTGGTGACAGGTACTCTTTAAATAGTACATATGAGCCTAGGCATAGTCATGGATCTCTGCTTCCTCATGGTTGTTATTCTTCTTTTGAGTTGTCTGCCTAGACTTAAAGAGGACACATGGGAGGTGGCAGGGATTCCAGGTAGGCTTTAGGACCATCTAGTAAGAGAGATTACAGTGGGGTGTATGTCCCAAGCAGAGGAAGACAAGCTGGAGGTAGCATTGCCTTGACCCATCCAGGAGAGGATAAACTGTGGTGTGTGTGTGTGTCCTGCATGGAAAAGGATAAGTGGGAAGCAGTAGGGTTCCCAGGCAGTGCCTGGTTCATCATTCATGAATACAAAGTAGTTGTCCTTGGGCCAGGTAACTGTCAGCAAGTAGTCCCCTGGGGGTGGACTTACACTTACCAGCTCCGTTTGCTGCAGCTGTGGCCCTGCCCCAATGGCTTGATTGATGGCTTGCTTCACCGCTCTGCTCCCTAAGCAGATGGAGCAGAGTGGTGAAGCGAGCTGTCATTCAAGCCGTCGGTGCTTGGCCACGGCAGCAGCAAATGGAGCTGGTAAGTATAATTACCCACCCAGGGGACTACTTGCCGGAGGCCCGGGGGGACTTTATAGCAATATCTTCACCATCCCTGGGGGCACAAACATCCCCGGGGAGGGTGAAGATAACGATTTTAGCATATATAACACATTGCCAAGCATTATATATGCTAAAATATACTGATTGGTTCCCTTTAAGGACCAAGGCCAATTTTTCAAATCTGACCTGTCCCACGTTATGTTGTTATAACTTCAGGACACTTTAACTTATCAAAGTTATTCTGAGATAGTTTTTTCATGACAAATTGTACTTAATGTTAGTGGTAAATTTTGGTTAATGCATTCTGCATTTTTGTGTGAAAAACTCAGAAATTCGGGGAAAAATTCTATTTAGGGACCAGTACAGTTCTTAGGTAGATTTGAGGGGCCTGTATGTAAGAATCCCCTATAAATCTCCCCATTATAACAACTGTGTCCCTCAACATAATCAAAATGACATTGGGGAAGTTTATTAACCATTTAGGTGTTTGACAGAAATTAAATCGAGGTGGAATTCAAAAATTGTATTATTTTTTATTTTTTGCAAATATGCCATTTTGCTAAATTTTTGGTGCAACACAGCGGGTGCTGCATTCATGCAGCATCAATTACACATTAATTTTAATCTGCTGTTCGGTACGATTATGGCGATATCTAATTTATATACGTTGTTTATGGTTTATCCCATTAACATCACAAAGATAATAAAAAAATAAAAAGTTAAAAACTATTTGATTGTCACCATATTCTGAGAGATGTACCTTTTTCATTTTTTTAACAATGGAGCTGTGTGAGGGCTTATTTTTTTGCAGGATAAGTAGTGGTTTTGAATAGTACTATTTGGGGGTATGTCTGACATTTTGATCACTTTTTATAAAATTTTTAGTGAGGCAGGATTACCAAAAAGCAGCAATTTTGGCAAGATTATTAATGTTTTTTACAGTGTTCACCTTGCAGTATCAATGACATGGTAATTTTATTCTGCAGATCGGTACGATTCTGGTGATACCTCATTTATGTACTTTATTTGATGGTTTATTACTTTTACACTATAACACTATGAAAAAATTTTTGTTAGTGCATCACTATTTTCTGAGAGCTGTATTTTTTTTATTTTTATACCGACAATGTTGTGTGATGGCAATTTTTTTCCTTGAGGAGTTGACGTTTTTAGTGTTGCCATTTTGGGGTACATGGGACATTTTGTTCACTTTTTATTTTAGATTTACAGAGGCAGCATTGATATAAAGCCATACATTTGACAGGGTTTTTATTAATATTTTTTTTACGCCGTTCATCGTGCGAGTTGAATAATGTCATAGTTTTATTGCCTGGGTTGTTATGGACGCAGCCATACCAAACATGTGTTTATAATTTTTGAGGGAGGGAAAGGGAGATTGTGTATATTTATTTATTTATTTTTTATTTATTTATTATCTATATTTATTGTTTATTTATTATTTATTCCCTGTATTATTTTTGAAACTTTATTTTACTTTTTTTTTTTATTGTCCCACTGAAGGGGTTAATTGTAAGGATTGGAGCTCCCCTCTACTCCTGACAGTTGCGGCGGGTGCCCTGCGATATGCGATAGGGGATAAGATGTCTGAGTGCGGAGTACCCTTTAAGCCAGTTCAGTACAAAACATGATGTGTTACCAGCACTGACATAGCCTACATCAGCTCCTCCCTATTCTTCTGTTCTACTCCCTGGGGGATGGAAGTACTTCGAAACGTACATTGCTGTGGGTGTTCTTGTGTATTCATAATCGGTTGTAGGTATGATGTATTGCACTTTTGTTGTTCCCAGTTGATATTTTTCTCTGCACTTGCACTTTGTTATAAGAATTACATAGGCACACATGCAATATAGATGGCATATTAGTTTACTATTATATTTGTTGCCAGTTATACATTACTTTCTGTGCACATTTTTTTTAAAGTTATATGCATAATAGTGTGCATTGGTGGTTTATAAAGCCAGTTCAGTACATTACTTGATGTTACCAGCACTGGCCCAGCCTATGTCAACACCTCCATCTTCTTTTGCATATACAGCGCAAAAAAAAAACCCTTCAGCAGCTCTGCCTTTTCTGGATCGCCAGTGACCACCTTCCCATTACCATTATTTAAGGGTTACTCATGCTCTGACCTTGTTTTTTTTTTTGCATTTATATATTTAACCCCTTAAGGATTGCAGGTTTTCTCATTTTTGCACTTTTGTATTTTCCTATACATTTTGGATACCTAAATCTTACCCCTATAACCTTTTTATTTTTCCATATACAGGGATGTATGAAGGTTTTATCGGTACCTTTTTGCTGGCTTTTTATACATTTTTTAGGGTATTCAAAGTGACCAAAAATATGCAATTTTGGACTTTGGAATTTTTTTTACGTGTACATCATTGACAGTGCAGTTTAATTAACGCTATATTTTTATATTTCGGACATTTACGCATGCGGCAATACCACATATGTTTATTTTTATTTCTATTTACATATTTTTTTTTTTTAAATGGGTAAAGGGTTGTGATTTAAACTTTTATTACTGAAGGGGTTAAATCACATTTATTAACTTTAAAAAAAAAATGTTACACTTTTTTAGTCCCCATAAGGGACTATTATATGCAATTTTTTTTATTGCATACACTGTTCAATGTTATGCCATAGCCTAGCATTGATCAGTGTTATCGGTGCTCTGCTGCTCCAGCCTGCATGGCAGGCTTGGAGCAATAGAACGCCGATCGGACAGTGGGGAGAAAGGTAGGGAGCCTCCCACTGTAATTTCAGCTGTTTGGGACGCCGCGGTCCTTAACAGCCTGCTAAGCTATCCGGCAAGGGTTTTCTCCCATTTTAGTTGATCAAAGTTGATAGCGGCATCTAAAGGGTTAATACCGAACATCAGCCCGATTAGCTGTGGGTCCTGGTTGCTGATAGCAACCGGGACTCACCAGGTATGAAGCACGCTCAGCACCTGAGTGCGCTTAACATAACGGGAGCCAGCCCCGGACGTAAATATATGTCCGTGGTCGTTAAGGGGTTAAAGAATTGTTGGAATTTGTTTGGCTTTTTTTGGCCACCAGCCTTCCAATTACTATTTTTGCTGCTTATTAAAGGGGTTCTCTGGTGCTCACACATCTTTTCCCCTATCCAAAGGATAGGGGATAAGATGCCTGATCGCGGGAGTCCCGCCGCTGGGGACCCCCTGGGATCATGCACGCGGCACCCCGGGCCCTCCGCCCCCGTGTGACGTCAAGCTCCACCCCTCAATGCAAGCCTACGGGAGGGGGCGTGATAGCTGTCACGCCCCCTCCCTTAGTCTTGCATTGAGGGGCGGAGAGGGACGTCACACGGGGGCGGAGGCGTGACGTCACGCGCCGCCGGCCCGGTGGTTGCCTGTAATCAGTCCCGGAGCGAACACGCTCCGGGGACTGATTACAAACGGGGTGCCGCGTGCATGATCCCGGGGGTCCCCAACGGCGGGACTCCCGCGATCAGGCATCTTATCTCCTATCCATTTGATAGGGGAAAAGATGTGTAATCACCGGAGAACCCCTTTAAGCTCTTCTTTGTAGTTTTTAAAGGGGTATTCCGCCCCTAGACATCTTATCCCCTATCCAAAGGATAGGGGATAAGATGTCAGATCGCCGGGGTCCCGCTGCTGGGGACCCCGGGGATCGCTGCTGCAGCACCCCACTATCATTACTGCGCAGAGCGAGATCGCTCTGCACGTAATGACGGGCAATACAGGGGCGGGAGCATCGTTATGTCACGGCTCCGCCCCTCGTGACATCACGGCCCGCCCCCGTAAATACAAGTCTATGGGAAGGGGGCGTTGCATTAAGGGGACAGGCCGTGATGTCATGAGGGGCGGAGCCATGACATCACGCTGCTCCGGCCCCTGTATCGCCCGTCATTACGCACAGAGTGAACTCGCTCTGTGCAGTAATGATGGCGGGGTGCCGCAGCGGCGATCCCCGGGGTCCCCAGCAGCGGGACCGCGGCGATCTAACATCTTATCCCCTATCCTTTGGATAGGGGATAAGATGCCAGGAGCGGAATACCCCTTTAAAGGCAAAAGCCAACCCCTCTCTTTCTTTTTGAATGCAATTTTTTTGTCATTTATTGCTCTTTTTACATCAGATGTCAGCCATGTGGAATCTAGTTTTAATGGTTTATACTTGTTCCCTATAGGAAGTTATTTAGTGTAGATTTGAAGATCTCCCATTTATCGTCTGTATCAGTATTTAACGACACCTCCTCTTCCTCCTCCCTTGTCCTGAAGTGCAGCTCTCAACCCAGGGAAATTTGCATTTTCAAAATTTAATGTTTTTGCCCTTCCAACATGCCTTTGTTTTCTACACTTTAAGCCGAAAGTAACTATATCGTGACCACCAAAGTTTTACAAAGTGGGTAATGATCATAACTTAGAAACATAGAATGTGTCGGCAGATAAGAACCATTTGGCCCATTTAGTCTGCCCAATATAACTCGCCCTCAAAAGTCACTCTACAGGGTTGCAGATAAAACATCTACAGGATTCCGACCCCATTTACAAAGGAAGATTTTGTGATTGCTTTAGGTATTGAATAAAAATTGTAACTTTGCATGATTTAAAGGGGTCCTCTGACATTAAAAGGTGACATTAAAATCAATCTGCATACAAATTCAAAATTATTTATTCATAAAAAGTTTTTTTTTTAAGCCAGAATCGCAAATTCACAGCAGAAAGTTTTATGTTGCTTTAGGATAATTAGGTGTAAGGATTCCTTTATTTTGCAACATTTTGTGATGTTTCTGTTACTATGCAACAAATATGTGTATGAGGTGTTTTTTGCCTTGACAGGTATGTGTGAAGAAAATGTTCTTACATGCCTGTCATACTCGGTGGAGCCTTAGATATGGTTGTTGCTACTGCCCTCTATTGTAATTTTCTACGTACTGTGAATGTACTTGTGCCAAGTTTATACACAGCTATGCATCGCTTTTCTGAATATGGTAAGTGCATGACAAATTACATAGCTAAACACACTCTCACCTTATTATTTCTTACTATTTACATACATATGTACATTTACTTTTTTTGGCCCCATCCTAAGTTTCAATAAAATTAATCATCCACACTTTTTTGTATTGACTGGGCTGTGTTCACACAATGACGTTTTTCAGCAATTTACCACAAGTTCGACATTTTACAACAATTGCACAAATCACAATGAAATAATCCAATTTTTGCCAGGATTTCACCAAAATAATTTTAAAATTGTGGGAAAAAGCATAAAAATTTGGGAAAAACTACATCGTCAGTTAATGTGAATAACTTACAACAGGACTGTGTTCTCATGTTGCCATTGGATTACATTTTCTCAATGCATTTTTCTCATTGCATCAGGTAGTGCATTAGGAAAACACATGCATTTGTGACTGCTCAAAACAGTATATTAACAGGCTTTCAACATTGAGTTACTCAGTAGAATAGGATTGTGGGTAATAAGTCACAATTAAATTGAACAGGATTGGCAAACAATGTGAGAACAAAACCTATAAGGTGCCTTATGGGGCAGATTATAGTAGAAAAATACTGTCAGAAAAAATTAACACAAATGAGCAGCATATCTGGATAAAGAACAGTATTGCAATCTAAATCTACTGTATGTATGCCATTCAATGGTGTATGATGCACAGATCGAAAATAAACAATAAGGCTAAATAGAAAAACCTCCTTGAGAAGACCACCCAAAACTGCATAGGGGATTTTATAGGGGATTGAAAACCTGTCACATGAAATCTGTGGGATAATGAGGGTTCTGCTGGGAGCGGTAGTCCCTGTTGAATATGTCATTGCAAATAGTATTAACCCGATGTTTCTCTGTGATCCACAAGTTTTTTGTTCATAAAACTGTTTATGCAGGCAATGTGCAGGAATAAGACCCCTGAAGCTAGGATTCTGTAAAAGAACTTGTAAACTTTACTAAACAGTTAATTCAATGCATCTTTATAGGTTACAACTTTGGAGTCAGATATATGGTCACTGTCTCTTTAATAAGTGCTTTTATAGCAGCTCGGCTGAATTTAGTTTCTTTGGGTGTTCTTAGCATTTGTAGATGTAATGTCTACTGTGGGTGCAGGTATAGATATGCTCTCTGGTTTTCAAGTTCTCAGTCTGGACTTAAAGGGGTTCTCCACCATAAGGTGATTTTAGTACCTACCTGGCAGACAGTAATGGACATGCTTAGGAAGGATCTGCGCTTGTCTTGGGGCTAAATGGCTATGTTGTGAGATTACCATAGTACTGTGGCTAGCTTTTTGTGAACTGGAATTTCCTGTTTGACTTATTTTTTTTTTTACTACAAATCCCATAATTCCATTTTCCTCCCTCCCACACATCATCCACCCCACCCATTGAAACATAAATGAGCTGCATCCATTAAAAGACCTGTGGTTTCCAATCAGGATGCCTACAGAATGATTTCTCTCCCACCAAGTGATCGCTCTAACCATTGAAGCGGGCAGGCTCCCTGTCAACAGCTGACTAGTGAGTCAAGTCTTGGTCGCATTGCAAGCTGGGAAAAATCTGAGACAACAGTCATTTTGTATGCTGGTAAAATAAATATTGGGGTGAAAATAACAGAAGAATTGTGAGAAAACCATCACACACAGGTACAGACACTATATTATGAGCTACACTAACTTTACAGCCCCTGAAGCATAGCCAAAAAAAAAAATTGCTGGAATACCCCTTTAATGAATGTGCTGGATGAAGATCTTCACGGGTTGGTTTACCAAGGTGCAAATGTAGACTTCATTTTACTTCAATGGGAAATTAAATCAATGGGACTCTGCGGTATCTCCGTGCAAACATAAGACCTCGTTACCTATCTCCTCAGCAAGAGCAGAGCAAAGGGACACACATGTGGCTCTGACAAAAACCCAGACCAGACTACTGGCAGGTTTAGGTCCACCCATTTCCCTTTGGAGAGAAAGGTTGGACTAGGGACTGTTTCTGCAATGATTGGTTAGGAGATGCATGTGACCAAACTACTATCCATCTGTATAATAAAGACAAGAAATATGAATTCCTGACACTTATCACCTCAGAGTATGCATTAGATTAAGAGCAATGCAGAAAAATACATTTTCATTAATTCACTTAGATATGTGTTTACATAATGCAAACCTTTTACTCTCAGACACCCAACAACTCTATAGAATGGTAGCTGCCACAGCTCTGAGTTGTTACTTAGTATTTTAGGCCCTTAATATGGTACATACCATGTTCCCCAAGGCCTTGTTCTCAGTGAAATCTGTTTCCCAGATTGACCTGTCCTAATGGGTACCGTTGCCCCCATTTAATGGCAGATGACAAACGATTACCTACTGTACAGAAATAAAGGCACATGAGCCCCTTTCGTGTTTCTTACTGACTGGGGGCTCATGTAAAGGCCACAAGGTCTCAAGTGTCCATATTTGCTTGTGGGGTAATTGACCTTCTAAGGCACCCAGCATATCCCTGTAGTAATGCATCTTATACTGAAATTATTAGGGATTGTGTCTAGTCACTGCATGTAAGCATATCAATGGTTAACACATGATCTTTTCATACCTTGGACTGTACTTATGATGAAGGGACATCCACTACAGGAAAGAAGGTTTCTACATCAGCGAAGAATTAGACTATGGAACTCTCACCGCCAGGAAATAGTGAAGTCTATTCATGGAATTATTTAAGACACACTCTGGATGTCTTTCTTTAATTGTTCTAATTGTTCTTATCCTTTTCTTTTTAATCTGTAAGGAAGAAAAACGAAGTTTCATTTATCTACATATATGCTATTACAAGAATTGCTTGTTTTCTTGTATTGTAGATTTTATTGCTCCTTTTCTCCCTACAATTCTGTAAGCCCTGTCTCACTCGTCCTTTCCATCACTTACCCAGTTATCCTGAAATCAGCTAGTTCTGTCTCCTCATATTGACACCCGAGCTGTGTTTGATCTGATTCAAGTCCCGTGTTCTGGGTTTCTCCATCATACAGAAGAGATTTTCTGACTCCCAGTGAATGCTTCAGGGCTCAGTCAAATTGGGCTTGTATGGAAGTCCGAATTGAGCTGCTAATTTTGATACCATCCCCTCCTTCGCTGCTTGTTTCCCATTAATTCCTATTAAATTCACCATCACCCATCACCTTTATGCTACAAGGCTAGATCTGAGCACAAACTGGGCCTGTCAGACTCACAAATACAAGTGTTTCTGATATACTGTCTGTAGGAAAGCAAATGTAAAATGTCAGATGTTTCGGAGGCAGTTGTTTTAACCATTCCACTGCTGATAATGCTCAGTGCATCAATATTTTTTATGTGTATCATGCTGTGATAAGTGAGCAGCTTGATTTGTTGAAAAAAAAAAAAAAGTAATTTTTCATCCATTTTTCTGTACAATACAACTATCCTATGCCCCACCCTGATGCATGGGTGCATTTAAAGGGGTACTCCCGTGAAAACCTTTTTTCTTTTAAATCAACTGGTGGCAGAAAGTTAAACATATTTGTAAATTACTTCTATTAAAAAATCTTAATCATTCCGGTACTTATTAGCTGCTGAATGCTACAGAGGAAATTCCTTTCTTTTTGGAACACTGATGACATCACGAGCACAGTGCTCTCTGCTGACATCTCTGTCCATTTTAGCAACTGTGCATAGCAGATGTATGCTAAGGGCAGCATGGTGGCTCAGTGGTTAGCACTGCTCCCTTGCAGTGCTGGGGACTTGGGTTCAAATCCCACTAAGGACAACAATAAATAAAGCGTTATTATTATTATAATAACGTCAGCAGAGAGAACTGTGCTCGTGATGTCATCAGAGAGCATTCCAAAAAGAAAAGAATTTCCTCTGTAGTATTCAGCAGCTAATAAGTGCAGAAAGGATTACGATTTTTTAATAGAAGTAATTTACAAATATGTTTAACTTTCTGCCACCAGTTGATTTAAAAGAAAAAAGGTTTTCACCGGAGTACCCCTTTAATGACTACACATGAAAGGAGAGTTGTTAAAAAATATTGGCAGTGTATAAATGTATAGTAGAAAGAAAGGAAAAAGGGTTAGAAGAACCAAATATTAGCTTTTGTCGAATAGCGCAAAGCAGTGTAGATTGGATTGTTTACATAATATAGCTGACTTGGTAGATTCAAGAATCCATCTTGTGATCCGATCATTAAGATATTGTCCAAATATTTGGCTGTAGCTTATATTTTCTGATATGATTCATTTATCCTTTATGAGTATCTGATTTATATTTGCCAACCCAACACTCATTGGAGAGGTCTGGTAGGGAGCATCAACATTGTTAAGAAGAAGTCCTGCCTTAGGCAAGTATCTATATTGTAAATGTTACAAACTATAAACAATAATATCATTGCTTATCATTGGTCATTTGTGCACTTGCGCAGGAAAAGCATAATTGCAATAATTGCCATGTCTAAACAATCTGGTTCTTTGATTTGAACATTAAAGAGTGCCTATTGAAATGGGTACAACTGTTACTAGAATAGCAAGTTTTTCAATAGTGGACCTACTCTCCAAGGACTCCTATAACATTAGCCCTTTCTACCATCACTGTTTGGTCCATACCTTCAAAGACGTCAGGTCATGCACACTAATGTCCATGCCCTGGCAGCATCCCTTTAAATTTGTGGCTACCACTCCCAACTCAGAATCACACAATTCAGCTTAATACGTCTTGCTGGTAGACTCTTCCAGAATTAGCAGACTCTTCTAGAACTGGTGATAAGCCTAAACTGTCTTTACATGCTGTTCTCCTCCAGGACTATCCCTGACCTCCGCATAAAACCAGCCTTGGGCTAAAGTGCAGCTCACCATTTACTCTTATGACACTACATGGCCTTATTAGGGTAACCCTTAAGGTACGCACATGACCCACACCACAGCATCTCTGCAGGCCTCACATCCCTCTCACCACAACTCTGTTCACCGATACTAAACAATGGACAGCCACTCCAGCCTCCAGTCCACCCCATTGGTGAAGGCAAACAATTCCACAATCCACGAGTCCTCTCTCTAGTGTTGGATTGGCTTATGCCAAAAAAGGCTATTCTTAGGGTCACATTCACAACCCATGCAGGCCAACAAGATACCCATGGTGCCAAGAGTGGTGACTCAGCCTCTTATCGTCATAATGCAGGCTCCTTCTAGACCAATTGCCATTGCCAACAAACTTCTTACATCAGCTGGTCAACAACTTCTTCACAAAGTCAAACAAATGAATCGGATCTGGTGGTGCCACTGAGCATTGCGACAATTCAGACCCAATATCCCAGGACAAAACAGCACTACAACACAGGACATACCATATGCACAAAATGACATATATATACAGACAAAATGTAAACAAAAAAAATTGTGATAACAACTGAGCAGACAGCAAACTCAAGGGTCTATTGCAAATGCTTCAATTTTTGCACTTACGCATGGTACCTGCTTTTACAGTATTTCAGGAAATTAACGATAACACTATTCCTAATATATATATTAGCCTGTGCGTGTTTGAACTAGTTATAGAAATTATTAAATCTGAAGCAGATCATTTTCACCATGTGGGGAGAGGATTTTCAATTTTTTTTTTTCAGTTAAATTAATTTACATTGGTTCTTGTGGTGGAAATCCCTCTTGGCTGTCCCTGTCCTTCTCAAACCCTCAACTCTGTCATAGACACACAGCAGTAATTGTGTTGTATTGAGTCAAACGTCACTCTCAGACAGTGTTGACCATAGTCACATTCAGCCTGGAGGTCAAATATTTAATATTGTCCTCCAAGTGACATGGTAACTTTCTCCACCTACCAAAGTTTGACAAAACATGATGCATGAACACATTACAAATATATCATAAAACTCAACATGAATAAGGTATAAAACGTTTTGAAATCCAAAACAATTAATACATGATATATACCATAGACAACTTAACCAATACAAGTGTCCCCACTAATGTGCGATAAATATACTGTATACACTTATCTTCCAAAACATTAAAGGAGATCTGCGGTGTATAACACTTACCGGCTGTGCGCGGCTAATGCGCATGTCGTCAACCTCACAAATGCTGCATCTCCGTCTCGAAGATCGCAGGGGGGTCCCAGCATTCTGGGGAATAAGTATTATACACTGCAGATCTCCTTTAAACAGGTGAAGTGAATAATATCTGCTCATCTTCTGACAATCCTACCTGGCAAGAAGTGGGATGTATTAGGCAGCAAGAGAACAGTCAGGTCTTGAAGTTGAAAAAAATCTAAATGAATTTAATAGAGCATCTCCAAAACAATAGCTCATATCTATGACATGAGCCACAGTATAGCAGAGGATTTGGAGACAGGGCTTGGCACCCTTTATGTCAATGAACCGAGAAAGGAGGGGGAGGGAGACACAGAAGGGATGCTGCAGCACTTAAAGGAGTACTCCGGTGCACACTTTTTTCATTTTATCCCATCCGGGCTGCAAAATAAAAAAAACACACTTTATCTTACCTGCCAACGAGCCCCTGGAGCTCCGGCACAGGTGTTTGGTCCCCGGGATGTATTCTTCTTACTTCCTGTTAGCCCGGCGCGTCACACGGAGCTTCAGCCTATCACTGGCCGAGGCGGGACATCGCTGCAGCCAGTGATAGGCTGAAGCTCCGTGTGACGTGCCGGGCTAACAGGAAGTAAGAAGAATACAGCCCCGGGACCGAACACCTGTACGGGAGTGTACCGGAGCTCTGGGGGCTCGTTGGCAGGTAAGATAAAGTGTGTTTTCTTTTATTTTACAGCCCAGATGGGATACAATGAAAAAAGTGTGCACCGGACTACTCCTTTAAGCAGCTTGGCCCCATCACCTTGATCACCTTAAGCCCAAGTAGGAAAGCATAACTATCAGATTGGCAAACCCATCATGTTTGACATTGTCATACTGTCAACTATCTAGCGGTGTCTGCAGCACATATCAAAAACAACATGAATCCAGATAATACATTTTCACAGGTCTTGTAGCGTCTGTGACTCAATGTAGCGTAACTGTTTTGACTACATAAAGGGGGGGCTATGCAATATTAGGCAGGTGTCATTAAAGTTAATGCTATTGAGTGTATGAATGTAAATCAGGTTACAATCATATTATCTACTTGCTCCATAAGCGTCTAAGTGGGATATTAAAGGGGCTTTATACAGATATACCTGGGCAAAACTTTCATGTTGAGCACATGACACCCGATCATAATGTATTCACAAAGAATTTACTCACGACCACCTTGTTCCGGTCTTCTTGCATAACTCTTTCTTTATTTGCGTGATTTCACATTCTTAGGGTACATGACGTTTATTATTGGGGTATGATGATATGCATCCCAGACAGGTAAGTTGACAAATGCCTCTGCTCCAGCCTGCCGTGCTATGTTGCAGGGAACTACCCTCTTAATCATGCGTGCAGGTGAGGAGCACTAGCTTGGGTAAATATGCTTGTAAACGTAGTGCAATTAACTTTTTTGGCGCTTAACCATTTCAATGCTGTATAATAATTTTAAAAAATTATTATTAACCAATGCTATTCTAAAAAATCCTTGTAACTATACACTTCATTGAGCCCTGTCGGCTCAATCGTTTCTAGTTCTGTTATCCAATATGTACCTTTTGTAGGATGATGAATACAATCACTTTTAATAATTCTGTGACAGTTAGAGCAAGCTAAACAAGGGTATGTTCCTTTCTTTTTTGTTGCTACGAATTCTTGTTTTTTTTTTTAGGTTTTATATCACTTCTAATTAACTTATCTCTAATTGTTTTTCCTTTTTTTTTTAAAGCGAAGAGTGGTGGATCCTTAAATAGTTTGCCATATTTGCTATCCGCCTTCAAAATTTTCCAATATTTTCGAATCACATTCTGTATTATTTTTGAATGTTTATCATAACGTCCTGGGAACATAATTCTCTCTACTTTATGTTTTTTATCTGTTCTCTGTCTGAATTTTTCCCTAGGGGTTTGTCCAATTTCTTCTGCCAATTTTTCAATGTCTCTTTTTCTATAACCTTTTGCTACAAATTTATCTATCAGATTCTTTTTATCTTTATTGTATTCTTCATTTGTACTAGATATTCTTCTTGCTTTCATGAATTAACTTTTAGGGAGCCCTTTAAATGTAGTAGGTGAATGATAAGATGTGCCATGTAACATATTATTCCTATCTGTGGGCTTACTATATAGGGTGGTGACTATATTTGAACCTGTTTTTTGTATTTCTATGTCTAGAAAATGTATAACCTTAGTGTTGTACGCAAGAGTAAATTTAATTGTATCGGGACATTGATTCAATGTATCCAAAAATGCCAATAAGGCATCTTCATCTACTTCCCATAGCATGAAGACGTCATCCACGAAGCGAAGACGTCTCCCGGCCACAGGTCCCAAATGCAGGTACCTCTTCATAATTTGCCATAAAAGCATTAGCCAGGCTAGGGGCTACTGACAAGCCTATAGAAACTCCTCCTACTTGGAGGAAAAAATCCTCATCAAAACGAAAGTAATTTTTAGAAAGGGTGAAATCCAAAATAGCCATCAAAAATTCTACTTCTAATTATTAATGCTTGAATTTCTAGCCTATAATTCCTACGCATTGTATGCCCTAATTTTGAGGAATATTTGTATAAAAGCTTTGCACGTCTAGCCTGCACAAGAATGTTACCTTTTCGAAATTACGTTTTTCAAGCTTATCCAAAAAGTCATTAGTGTCTAACAGACATCTACTTAGTTTTTTAATTTCTGGTTGCAAATAACTATCCACAAGGATCCAGAGGGGCTGACGTAGGGTCGCCGAACCTGAAACAATTGGGCGCCCCGAAGGCCTCTCTCGATCCTTCCGGATCTTAGGCAAAGTATAAAAGACAGGAACTCTAGGATTATCTATTATTAAGGTTCTGGCTAATTTTTCTGAAATAATTCCTTCACATGCACTCTCTCTTACAAAATCGTCTATTTCATGTTTAAATGACCATGTCGGATCTCCGCTCAATCTTACATATATTTTTGAATCTGACAACTGTTCCAAAGCTTCTTTAACATAATACTCTCGATTCAACACTACAATGGCCCCTCCTTTGTCCGCCCTCTTCACTATCAAGGAGGGGTCGTTGCATTTTTTTTTTCATCTTTAGACAGGTTAGGTTTAACAAACATTCCCTGATTCCATTTTCTTCTACTTCTTTTAACACAACTTGCATAAATGCATCAAGACAGTCCGTTTTAATCTCTGGATCAAATGATGATTATACAAAACCTATAGAAGTCTATTCTAGTATCAAAATTGGACTTTTCATATATTTGCACAAAACCCAGTCCG
The DNA here is from genome assembly GCF_029499605.1 of Hyla sarda. Taxonomy (NCBI): domain Eukaryota; kingdom Metazoa; phylum Chordata; class Amphibia; order Anura; family Hylidae; genus Hyla; species Hyla sarda. Next base: position 412,750,565 of record NC_079189.1, read on the forward strand.
TGGTTCAAGACGTTCAATTCAATATCTGATATTCGGTCTGATATATTTTCTACTATATTTTCTGTTTTGCAGGTCTCACTCTTCTCTTCCTATTTCATCTTCTTTCTGACTGAGTCATAGTGTCAGATTGTGAATTTTCCGTGGACTCTTGTGTCATAGCTCTTTTGGGTTTTCCTAAAAACACGCTGGTCAAACTTATCTGATCTTTTTACTCTCCGAGTGCCTTGATCCTCACTTCTTTCTTCTATTGATGATTCTGTGCCACCTTTTTCCATACCATTTTTATTTTTTCTGATGTTACAGCGTTCTTCTGCCCATGTATAGACTATTATGTAGATAGTTCCTCATGTCTCTTTCAAATTTTCTCATTTTATTTTGTAAAGTCGTTGTTTTTCAATTTTCCATTTCCGCATTTAGATCTTTATATAATGCACCATATTCAAACTGTGTTTTATTGTTTTTAACTGCATTTCTGTCTTTTATTTCTTTTTGTAATTGCTCAATAGCTAATTGTAGACGTTGGACAGTCAGGAGCATGAGGTCTAGGGAATGCTGGTTATTCATTGCGTACCATCTCTGTTGATATATGGCGTCATCTGGCAGTAAATTTGGTGTAAGTTTACACCTAAGGCCTCTGGGAATTCTCTGGATTTTTAAATGCTTGGTCAGGGTTGAGGCATGGAAATATAAATTCATTTCTTTTTTCACAAGATTATCAAGCTGTTTAACATAGTCCACTTTACATAACTCTTTTATAGTGGCAAATGAAAAGCCTGCTTCTGATGCTTGAAACAAAATAGACATTCATTCATTCTCAGAAAAAGAGAAAACTCCGGCTCTAGTGTCTGTTATTTGGCTTAAATCTGCAAATAACATTTTCGTACCCAATAGTATGTGGTAACGCGATAGAAAAGCACTTCAGTAACTAATGGTTACTTCACACAGCCAATGCATTTTTTTTTTATTTTCACCAATGTGAGCTCACAGGTAAATGGTGCTATTGTTACACCATTTACAGCAACTTTACACAGATATACCTGGGCAAAACCTCCACTGCGAGCACCCGATCAGCATATATTCACAAAGAATTTACTCATGACCACCTCATTCAGGTCTTCTTGCATATTTCTTTCTTTATTTGCGTGATTTCACATTCTTAGGCTACATGACGTCTATAATTAGGGTATGATGATATACATCCCAGACAAATAAGTTGATAAATACCTCTGCTACTGCCTGCCGTGCTATGTTGCGGGGAACCACCGCCTTAATCATGCGCGCAGGTGAGGAGCACTAGCTTGGTTAAATATGCTTGTAAATGTAGTGCAATTACCTTCACACTTCAGACTTCATTGAGCCCATTCGGCTCGATCCTTTCTAGTTCTGTTATCCAATATGCCTCGCGTCTCAGTAGTGCTTTTCTATTTTCATCCTTATTCTTTTTCTTTTCCACCTCTTCTATAATCTGCCATCTAAGGTCCGAAACTATATGTCCTAGTTGTTTAACCCCTTAAGGACCAAGGGCGTACAGGTACGCCTTTGCTCCCTGGTACTTAAGGACCAAGGGTGTACCTGTACGCCCGTGGGAATTTCGGTCCCCGCCGCGCGCCGGGCGGGGATCGCGCCGGGGTGACTGCTGATATCTATCAGCAGGCACCCCGCGCAAATGCCCAGGGGGGTCATTAGACCCCCCCATGTCGGCGATCGGCGCAAATCGCAAGTGAACTCACACTTGCGATATGCGCCGATTCCGGGTCATGCGGGTCTATGGTGACCCGGTGACCCGGAATAGAAGGGGGATCGCGGGTGTCCTAGACACCCACGATCCCCCTGTAGCGATAGGAGTGAGGTGGCAGGGTTGCCACCCCTCCTATCTCTGCTATTGGTGGTCTAGACGCGACCACCAATAGCAGATCGGGGGCGGAGGGGTTTACTTTCGGTTTCCCCGTCCTGCCCACCCACAATAGGCGGGGCAGGACGGGGAAACCGACAGGGACCGGCGCCGAAGATCCACTTACCCATCGGTGGCGGCAGCGGCGACGATCAGCGGCGGCAGCGGGCGACGATCGGCGGAAGAAGAGGACCGCGACGCAGCTTCCTGGATCCAACGGAAGCCGGTGAGTTACTTAGCAACATCTGGAGGGCTACAGTCTGAGACCACTATAGTGGTCTCTAAACTGTAACCCTCCAGATGTTGCAAAACTACAACTCCCAGCATGCCCAGAGAGCTGTTTAGGCTTGCTGGGAGTTGCAGTTTTGCAACAGCTGGAGGTCTACAGTTTGAGACCACTGCAAAGTGATCTCTATACTGTGCACCTCCAGATCTTGCAAAACTACAACTCCCAGCATGCCCAGACAGCAGTTTGCTGTCTGGGCATGCTGGGAGTTGTAGTTTTGCAACATCTGGAGGTCCACAGTTTGGAGACCACTATGCAGTGGTCTCTAAACTATAGCTCTACAGATGTTGCAAAACTGACACTCCCAGCAAGCCTAAACAGCAAACAGCTGTCTCTGCATGCTGGGAGTTGTAGTTGCGATCCCTCCAGCTGTTGCATAACTACATCTCCCAGCATGCCTTTCAGCGATCAGTACATGCTGGGAGTTGAAGTTTTGCAACAGCTGGAGGCACACTGGTTGGAAAATACTGAGTTAGGTAACAGAACCTAACTGAAGGTTTTCCAACCAGTGTGCCTCCAGCTGTTGCAAAAGTACAACTCCCAGCATGCACGGTCTGTCAGTACATGCTAGGAGTTGTAGTTTTGAAACATCTGGAGGTTTGCCCCCCATGTGAACGTACAGGGTACATTCACACTGGCGAGTTTACAGTAAGTTTTCTGCTTCAAGTTTGGGCTGTGGCAAATTTTTCACCGCAGCGCAAACTCCTAGCGGTAAATTCACTGTAAACCCGCCAGTGTGAATGTACCCTAAAAACACTACACTTACACATAATAAAGAGTAAAACACTACATATACACCCCCTTACCCTGTCCCCCTAATAAAAAATAAAAAACGTATTGTACGGCAGTGTTTCCAAAACAGAGCCTCCAGCTGTTGCAAAACAACAACTCCCAGCATTTACGGACAGCCACTGACTGTCCAGGCATGCTGGGAGTTTAGCAACAGCTGGAGGCACCCTGTTTGGGAATCACTGGCGTAGAATACCCCTATGTCCACCCCTGTGCAATCCCTAATTTAGTCCTCAAATGCGCATGGTGCTCTCTCACTTCGGAGCCCTGTCGTATTTCAAGGAAACAGTTTAGTGCCACATATGGGGTATCTCCGAACTCGGGAGAAATTGTGTTACTAATTTTGGGGGCTTTTTTTCCTTTTACCCCTTATGAAAAAGAAAAGTTGGGGTCTACACCAGCCTGTTAGTGTAAAAAAAAAATTTTTTTTACACTAACATGCTGGTGTTGTCCTTTACTTTTTATTTTCACGGGAGGTAAAAGGAAAAAAAGACACCCAAAATTTGTAACGCAATTTCTCCTGAGTACGGAGATACCCCATATGTGGGCGTAAAATGCTCTGCGGACGAACAACAAGGCTCAGGAGTGAGAGCGCACCAAGTACATTTGAGGCCTAAATTGGTGATTTGCACAGGGGTGGCTGATTTTACAGTGGTTCTGACATAAACACAAAACAATAAATACAGACATGTGACCCCATTTTGGAAACGACACCCCTCACGGAACGTAACAAGGGGTATAGTGAGCCTGAACACCCCACAGGTGTTTGACAAATTTTCATTAAAGTTGGATGGGAAAGTGAAAAAAAAATTTTTTCACTAAAATGCTGGTGTCACCCTAAATTTTTCATTTTCACAAGGGAAAATAAAAAAAAGCCCCCCAAAATTTGTAACCCAATTTCTTCTGAATAAGAGCATACCCCATATGTGAATGTAAAGTGCTCTATGGGTGCACTACAATGCTCAGAAGAGAAGGAGCGCCATTGGGATTTTGAAGAGAAAATTTGTCCGGAATTGAAGGCCACTTGTGTTTACAAAGCCCCCATGGTACCAGAACAATGGACCCCCCCCCATATGTGACCCCATTTTGGAAACTACACCCCTCATGTAATGTAATAAGGGGCGCAGTGAGCATTTACGCCCCACAGGTGTCTGACAGATTTTTGGAACAGTGATCCGTGAAAATGAAAAATGTAATTTTCCATTTGCACAGCCCACTGTCCCAAAGATCTGTCAAACGCCAGTGGGGTGTAAATGCTCACTGCACCACTTATTAAATTCTGTGAGGGGTGTAGTTTCCAAAATGGGGTCACATGTGGGGGGGGTCCACTGTTCTGGCACCACGGGGGGGGGCTTTGTAAATGCACATGGCCCCTGACTACCATTCCAAACGAATTCTCTTTCCAAAAGCTCAATGGTGCGCCTCCTCTTCTGAGCATTGTAGTTCGCACGTAGTGCACTTCAGGTCCACTTATGGGGTACCTCCATACTCAGAAGAGATGGGGTTACAAATTTTGGGTGGTATTTTCTGCTATTAACCCTTGCAAAAATGGGAAATTTGGGGGGAAACACACATTTTAGTGAAAAAAATATATATATTTTTTTACATATGCAAAAGTCGTGAAACCCGTGTGGGGTATTAAGGCTCACTTTATTCCTTGTTACGTTCCTCAAGGGGTCTAGTTTCCAAAATGGTATGCCATGTGGTTTTTTTTTGCTGTTCTGGCACCATAGGGGCTTCCTAAATGCGACATGCCCCCCGAGCAAAATTTGCTCTCAAAAAGTCAAATATCACTCCTTCTCTTCGGAGCATTGTAGTTCGCCCGTAATGCACTTCATGCCAACTTATGGGGTACCTCCAGACTCAGAAGAGATGCGGTTACAAATTTTGGGGGGTATTTTCTGCTATTAACCCTTGAAAAAATGTGAAATTTGGGGGGAAACACACATTTTAGTGAACAAAAAAATATTTTTTTTACATATGCAAAAGTTGTGAAACACTGTGGGGTATTAAGGCTCACTTTATTCCTTGTTACGTTCCCCAAGGGGTCTAGTTTCCAAAATGGTATGCCATGTGGGTTATTTTTGCTGTTCTGGCACCATAGGGGCTTCCTAAATGCAACATGCCCCCCAAAAACCATTTCTGAAAAACGTACTCTCCAAAATCCCCTTGTCGCTCCTTCGCTTCTGAGCCCTCTACTGCGCCCGCCGAACACTTTACATAGACATATGAGGTATGTGCTTACTCGAGAGAAATTGGGCTACAAATAAGGGTTAAAGGGTTAAAACACTTACTGATTGTCATTTTGAATACTTTGGGGGGTGTAGTTTTTATAATGGGGTCATTTGTGGGGTATTTCTAATGGGAAGACCCTTCAAATCCACTTCAAACCTGAACTGGTCTCTGAAAAAAAGCAAGGTTCAAAATTTTGTGAAAAATTGGAAAATTGCTGCTGAACTTTGAAGCCCTCTGGTGTCTTCCAAAAGTAAAAACACGTCAATTTTATGATGCAAACATAAAGTAGACATATTGGAAATGTGAATAAAATAAAAAAATATTTTGAATATCCATTTTCCTTACAAGCAGAGAGCTTCAAAGTTAGAAAAATGCAAAATTTTCAAATTTTTCATCAAATTTTGGGATTTTTCACCAAGAAAGGATGCAAGTTACCACAAAATTTTACCACTATGTTAAAGTAGAATATGTCATGAAAAAACAATCTCGGAATCAGATTGATAACTAAAAGCATTCCAGAGTTATTAATGTTTAAAGTGACAGTGGTCAGATGTGCAAAAAACCCTCTGGTCCTAAGGTGTAAAATGGCCTGGTCCTTAAGGGGTTAAAGTGACGCGCTATGCATGTTTCTCCATGCTGCATTTCTGCTATTCCAATATGTTCCAAATGTGAATACCTCCTTACAAGTGATTTGTGTTCTCCGAGTCTTACTTTCATTTGTCTGGAGGTTTGTCCCACATATGCCTTTCCACAAGGGCATTTTAAGAGGTAAATCATATTGGAACTCTGACAGGAATAATAACCTTTATTTAAATTTTTTTTTACCTTTTGTGGGATGATTAATGCAATAACTTTTTTTATAATACTGTGACAGTGAGAGCAAGCTAAACAAGGGTATGTTCCTTTCTTTTTTGTTGCTAAGAATTCTTGTTTGTTCATTTTTTTAGGTTTTATATCACTTCTAATTAACTTATCTCCAATTGTTTTTCCTTTTTTTTTTAAAGCGAAGAGTGGTGGATCCTTAAATAGTTTGCCATATTTGCTATCCACCTTTCAAATTTTCGAATATTTTCTAATCACATTCTGTATTATTTTTGAACGTTTATCAGGACATCCTGGGTATATAATTCTCTCTACTTTACGTTTTTCATCCGTTCTTTGTCTGAATTTTTCCCTAGGGGTTTGTCCAATTTCTTCTGCTGTTTTTTTCAATGTCTCTTTTTCTATAACCTTTTGCTACAAGAGAAGATGAAATATGAAGAAAGAAAAGAGGGAGACCTGCAAAATAGAAAACATCCAGTCATAGCCGTACGTTTTTAATATCTGGATCAAATGATGATGATTTGTGTAGAGCTGCTGGGATTTCGGTCCCACGCAGGTCTAAGTTCTAATAGACCACTGCCCGATAGATACATTTTCATATGAATATTTCTACAAAACCTATAGAATCTATTCTGGTATCAAAATTGGAATTTTCACATATTGGCACAAAACCCAGTCCGCAGTTAAGGGCGTTCAATTTAATATCTGATAAGACTTGGTCTGATATATTTTCTTCTACAGTCATGGCCGTAAATGTTGGCACCCCTGAAATGAAGTATTTCTCACAGAAAAGGATTGCAGTAACACATGTTTTGCTATAAACATGTTTATTCCCTTTGTCTGTATTGGAATTAAACCAAAAAAGGTAGGTAAAAAAGCAAATTGGACGTAATGGCCCTTATTTACTGAGAGTGGTGTGTAGGTTTCTATGTGGGTTTTAATTCCCAACAATTTATTTTCCACTGTATTTACTAAGGTTTCCCTACATTTTCCACTTTCCCTACACTTTGCTTTTTTTTACACATGTTCTGATCTGTCTGGTTTTCCTCAGCTCAAATCCACCACATTTTGTGTGGAAACCTTTGTAAATATGTTGTGTTTTTGTGAAAATGTCGGGAACATGCCCCTTTTTGGAGAGCACGCCCCTTTTTTGGGTTTTCTTAGCAAAATGGAGAGTTAGTCTGTTTTTTTTCAATTCTGGCGCAAATTCTGGCACAAGATCTGGCGCAGACAGAATTTCTGGTGCAATGCGACAGAATCTGGCGCACAACCAGACAAAATATGTCGGGTTTGCAATAGTAAATGAGGGCCAATGTCACACCAAACTCCAAAAATGGGCTGGACAAAATTATTCGCATCCTTTCAAAATTGTGGATAAATAAGATTGTTTCAAGAATGTGATGTTCCTTTAAACTCACCTGGGGCCAGTAACAGGTGTGGGCAATATAAAAATCACACCTGAAAGCAGATAAAAAGGAGAAAAGTTCACTTCGTCTTTGCATTTTGTGTCTGTGTGTGCCACACTAAGCCTGGTCAACAGAGGAGGAAAAGAGAACTGTCTGAGGACTTGAGAACCAAAATTGTGGAAAAATAACAATCTCAAGGTTACAAGTCTATCTCCAGAGATAGAGATTTGCTTTTGTCCACAGTGCGCAACATTATCAAGAAGTTTGCAACCCATTTCACTGTAGCTAATCTCCCAGGGCATGGACGAAAGAGAAAAATTGATGAAAGGTGTCAACACAGGATAGCCTGGATGGTGGATAAGCAGCCCCAAACAAGTTCCAAAGATATTTGAGCTGTCCTGCAGGCTCAGGGAGCATCAGTGACAGCGCAAACTGTCGACATTTAAATGAAATGCTATGGCAGGAGACCAAGGAGGACCCCACTGCTGACACAGAGACATAAAAAAGCAAGACTACATTTTGCCAAAATTAACTTGAGTAAGCCAAAATCCTTTTAGGAAAAAGTCTTGTGGACAGATGAGAGCAAGATAGAGGTTTTTGGTAAAGCACATAATTCTACTTTTCACCAAAAACGGAATGAGGCCTACAAAGAGAAGAACACAGTATCTACTGTGAAATATGGTGAAGGCTCACTGATGTTTTGGGGTTGTTTTGCTGCTTCTGGCACTGGGTGCCTTAAATGTGTGCAAGGAATCATGAAATCTGAGGATTACCAACGTATTTTGGGTTGCACTGTACAGCCCAATGTCAGAAAGCTGGGTTTGCGTCCGAGATCATGGGTCTTCCAGCAGTAAAAAAGCACCCAGAAATGGATGACAACAAAGCGCTGGAGAGTTCTGAAGTGGCCAGCAATGAGTCCAGATCTAAATCCCATTGAATACCTGTGGAGAGGTCTAAAAGGGGTTCTCTGCTGCCTTGCCTTCCAGAACTACGCTCGCAGCATCCGGAAGTTTCTTACTCCAAACTCTGTGTGCGGGCTTCCGTGTTCGGGGTCACCCCCTCGTGACGTCATGCCTGCCCCCTCAACGAAAGTCTATGGGAAGGGGTCGTGACAGCCGCCGAGCCCCCTTTCCATAGACTATCATTGAGGGGGCTGGTGTGATGTCACGAGGGGGCGGCCTCAAACACGGAAGCCCGCACACAGAGTTCGGAGTAATAAACTTCCGGATGTTTTCGAGTGGAGCTCCGGAAGGCAGGGCAGCGGAGAACCCCTTTAAAATTGCGGTTGGGAAAAGGCGCCCTCCCAATAAGAGAGACTTGGAGCAGTTTGCAAAGGAAGAGTGGTCCAACATTCCGGCTGAGAGGTGCAAGAAGCTTGGTATTGGTTGTAGGAAGCTACTGATTTCAGTTATTTTTTCTAAAGGGTGTGCAACCAAATATTGAGTTAAGGATGCCAATAAATTTGTGTAGCCAATTTTTGGAGTTTAGTGCTATATTATGTCAAATTTGCTTCCCCACCCCTTTTTTTTTTTTTTTTTGTTTTTTTTGTTTAGTTCGAATACACACAAAGGGAATAAACATGTGTATAGCAAAACATGTGTTACTTCATTTTCTTGAAAAATTTCAGGGTTGCCAACATTTACGGCCATGACTGTAGTAGAAAATATATCAGACCGAGTCTTATCAGATATTGAACTGAACGTCCTGAACCGCGGACTGGGTTTTGTGCCAATATATGAAAATTCCAATTTTGATACTAGAATAGACATCTATAGGTTTTGTATAAGTATTAGTATGAAGATGTATCTATCGGACAGTAGTATAATAGAACATAAACCTGCTGGGACCAAAATCCCAGCAGCTCTACACAAATCATTATTTGATCCAGAGATTAAAATGGGCTGTCTCGATGCATTTATGCAAGTTGTGTTAAAAGAAGTAGAAGAAAAATGGAATCAGGGCATGTTTGTTAAACCTAACCTGTCTAAAGATGAAAAAAAATGCTCTCGATTCGATCTGCAATGATCCCTCCTTGATAGTGAAGAGGGCGGACAAAGGAAGGGCCATTGTAGTGATAAATCAAGAGTATTATGTTAAATAAGCTTTGGAACAGTTGTCAGATTCAAAAATATATGTGAGATTAAGGGGAGATCCGACATGGTCATTTAAACATGAAAAAGACGATTTTCTAAGAGAAAGTGCATCTTAAGGAATTATTTCAGAAAAATTAGCATAAACCTTAATAATAGATAATCCTAGAGATCCTGTCTTTTATACTTTGCCTAAGATCCAGAAGGATCGCGAGAGGCCTCCGGGATGCCCAATTGTTTAAGGTTCGGCGTCCCTACTTCAGCTCCCTCGATACTTGTGGATAGTTATTTGCAACCAGAAATTAAAAAACTAAGTAGATGTCTGTTAGACACTGATTACTTTTTGGATAAGTTTGAAAAATAGTGTTGAGCAGCATAGGCCATATTCGAATTTGCGATATTTCACGAATATATTGACGAATATTCGTCATATATTCGCTAAATTCGCATATTCGCGTTTTATTTTCGCATATGGGAAAATTAACATAAACGAAAATTCGCATATACGCAAATTAGCAAATGCAAAAATTAGCATAAGCGACAATTCGCATATGTGAAAATTAGCATATGCAAATTTTCACATATGCAAAAATTCGTATGCCAGTATCACACAGTAGTATTAGAGCCTTCTTTACACCGCACAAGCTGGAAGCAGAGAGGGATGATCACTGTGATGTGTACTGTGAAGGAAAAAAAAGAATATTCGTAATTACGAATATATAGTGCTGTATTCGCGAATATTCGCGAATTTGCGAATATGCGATATTCGCGAATAAAATTCACATTGCGAATATTCGCGAGCAACACTATTGAAAAATGCAATTTTGAAAAGGTAACATTCTTGTGCACGCTAGACATGCAAAGCTTGTATATAAATATTCCTGAAATTGAAGGCAGTGCGTACAGGAATTATAGGCTAGAAATTCCAGCATTACTAATTAGAAGTTGAATTTTTTATGGCGATTTTAAATTTTGCCCTTTCTAAAAATTGCTTTAGTTTTGATGAAGATATTTTCCTTCAAGTAGGAGGCGCTTCTATGGGCTTGTCAGTAGCCCCTAGCCTGGCTAATGCTTTTATGGCAAATTATGAAGAGGTACCTGTATTTGCGACCTGAGGCCTGGAGAAGTCTTCACTACGTGGATGACGTCTTCATGCTATGGGAAAAAGATGAAGATGGCTTATTGGCATTTGTGGATAAATTGAAACAATGTCCCAATACTATTCAATTTACTCTTACGTACAACACTAAGGTTATACATTTTCTAGATGTAGAAATACAAAAAAACGGTTCAAATATAGTCACCACTCTATATAGTAAGCCCACAGGTAGGAATAATATGTTACATGGCACATCTTAATATTTACCTACTACATTAAAGGGCTCCCAAAAAGTAAATTCATGAGAGCAAGAAGAATATCTAGTACAATAAAGATCAAAAGAAACTGACAGAAAAAGAGACATTGAAAAAACTGCAGAAGAAATTGGACAAACCACTAGGGAAAAATTCAGACAGAGAATGGATAAAAAATGTAAAGTAGAGAGAATTATGTTCCCAGGACGTTATGATAAACATTAAAAAATAATACAGAATGTGATTAGAATATACTGGAAAATTTTGAAGGTGGACAGCAAATATGGCAAACTATTTAAGGATCCAATAACAACAAAGCAGAGACAGCGATCGGCACTATTTAGACAGGCTGTCAGTCTTGGATTCAATAAGTCCGTGCCGAGTTCTGGATAAACAGCTGAGTGATTACCCACAAGCGGTGCACCAAACACCGATCTTATACCCCCTTACAGTATACTGTGAACATTAACCAAGTAAGGCTGTAAAGAAAAAAATAGGGGGAGCACTCACTAGTCACCCGGTCTTAGTTGCGGAGCAGAGGTTTTCTTTATTCAGGTGCTGAATGGAACAAGCTGGACGCCAGGAGCGCCGGTGTTACAGGTAAGCGGCTTTCACGCCAACAGACCAGTCTGTTGGTGTGAAAGCCACTTACCTGTAACACCGGCGCTCCTGGCGTCCAGCTTTTTCCGTACAGCACCTGAATAAAGAAAACCTCTGCACCGCAACTGGGACCGGGTGATTTGTGAGTGCTCCCCCTTTTTTCTTCTTTACAGCCTTCCTTGGTTAATATTTAAGGATCCACCACTCTTCGCTTTTAAAAAAGGAAAAACAACTGGAGATAAGTTAATTAGAAGCGATATAAAACCTAAAAAAAAAAAATTAACAAACAAGAATATCTACCGTCTCCTACCGTGGGAACCCAGCAATCCAAACAGTGTGGGTGCTGCATGGATATCACTGGGGTCCCAGCCACTAGGATCCCCCTTGATCAGACATCTTATCCCCTATCCTACACAATAAGATGTGTAGGGGCGGAGTACCCCTTTAATGTTTTACAAATGGAATCTTTTTTTCTATCCTTGACAACTAACGAATGAATATGTTTACAAAGTTTTTTATGTGTACTCAATCTGTGGTTTTGCCAAGAATTCCAGTGCAATTTAGACCCCTAATGGTTACATCCAAATGTGCAAAAGTGCTTAAAATAGCAAATAAAATAGGGCTGGTTCTCAAGGACTGTGAATAGGGGAACCGTATGTATAGAGGAAATCGGGGACAGGATGATAAAAGATTTAGCCTAAAATACCCAAAAGCACATTTATGCAGAGTTATAAAAATTCATTTATTAGAAAAAAACTTTAACATTTAAAATATCCAGAAGTAAATGCCGGCTATCCACTCTGGTGTGGTTAAAATAGGGGGTTAAATGAGTAATCAGGTGCAAAACATAATGAAATGTAAACATATGCGATCAGAGTCATAAAGATTAATAGTTCATGGACAGCTGTTCAAAGTATATGCAGAAGTACTGGAGCCTCTGGATGCCGCGCTCACTGAGGGACGTTTGTCCTGTACAGTTATTGTGGCGTGGACCAGTGATCGGCAAAGAAAAAAAAAACAAGAGGCGCTGGAGCCTCTGAACACCGCACCCACTGGGATATGTTTGTCTTGTGAAAGTTATGTAGTGAGACACAGCAGTCGGCAAATAAATGAAAATATAGAAGAGTCAGAGCCTCTGTATGCTGCGCCCACTGAGGGACGTTCGTTCTATAAAGTTATGTAGCACGACACAGCGGTTGGCAAAAATAGTAAACTGGTCCACTCACCCTCATATACTTTGTACATTCCTACAGCTTTCTATGAACTATTAATCTCTATGACTATGATCGCATAGGTTTACATATGATTATGTTTTGCATGTTAAATTGTTTTTTCAAATAAATTTATTTTTATAACTCTGCATAAGTGTGCTTTTGTTTTTTTTTTAGGCTAATTCTTTTATCATTCCCTTCCCCATTTCCTCTACACATACGGTTCCCCTATTCACAGTCCTTGAGAACAAGCACTATTTTATTCAGTATGAATTAATATGCCTGATGCCATCATGTCCTTAGTTAAAGTGAGTTACATACTCTATAGGTAATGTTCAGGTATATTAACACAATGCATTATAGGTCTAAAGAGAGCCAGAGGAACTGAAGAATTTGATATTATGTTAATTGTAAATAGAGGTTGCATGCAAATAAAATCCGTAGCAAATTTTTTAAAATCTAACACCCTTTAATGAAGATACTCAGTGTCAGTGAGGGTATTCTGTATGATTGTGTCTCCTTGCTAAGTGGGCAGATTGATTATTCAGCACCCACTGCTCTTTTTGGGAAAGGCGCCTTGGGATGCCCAAAGTCACAATGCATTAAAGGCGATTGCTGGCCCTTTGGGGGTTCTATGTCTGCAAGCAGCCCAAGTACATCCTCTGTGACTGCTGCCTTCATCTAGCACAGTGCTGAGTCTCCTAATTAATGCCACGTGTGGCCGTGTGCTGTCAATCCACATCAATGTTTAGAGAGCTATTAAATAGCTGGATTTATAAATCTGCGACGCTCTTCTAATTGAAGAAAAGTGCCGTCAACTCACCCCTAAGTTTCAACAAAACACAGATTACTGGGGCTTAGGAAGACATTTTGTCATGCTCAAATATTTTTACCAATGTGTTGGTCTACCGCACATATAATAGGTTTATGGATTATTATGGTCATTATTAATATTAATAATACTATTAAAAATAGGATTATTATTAGGATGAGCAAATATAGTATGTTACTAATCATGTTATCATGTTTTAACAATGTCATTTGTATGACAAATATACTATATTGGCATTGACCTGAAATCTAAAACATATTTCTAAAAATGATTACCTACAGTATTAAAAAAGAAGGCCTCTTTGCCAGGTTGAGCATGCCAAGCATGTAAAGTATATAGATATTTTACCAAACACAGCACAATTAACCAAAAGGGTATTGTGTAAAAAATGGTTTACAGACTTTACAAAATTGGCATTTCCATGAACAGACTTTGGGCCTGCTAAATTTGATCACTACTTGATCTATAGTAATCTTAAAGGGGCATTACTGTTTTTTTTTTTCTTTTCATTTGACTATGTGTGGTGTCAGCAAGATAAAATGCAGGGTAGCTGTTATAACCCTAGGGACAGATGTTATTAACCCCTTCTTGTCGTGACGCCAATGCATAGTTTAGCCTTAACCACCCGAAGGTAATACTGCTGGTTCTGGGCTAGGCACGGGGTGAATGAAGACACCGATGACAAGTTACGGACAATGGTAGCTTTACTGAGGGTAGACAGATGACACAGTCTATGCAGCACAGCCAATATCCCAAGGAGGTCGCCAGTGACACAGGGGGACCTCGCAAGCTTTCTGGGACTTGTAGTATGTAGAGACACTTTAGTGCAGGCCACGGTGATTATATAGAATACTTGACTTGACTGACTTGACAATTGACATGAAGATGATTTTGAGCTTACTTGAGCTGACTTGTGGCTGCAGACTTTAGGCTTGAGGCCTCCAATGCTCTGGACACACTCTGAGACGACTGCACTGGACCTCAGCAGGAATAGCAATGAGCTAAGAGCTCTAAGAGAGAGATTACAGCCCCTCCCCTGGTTTTATAGAGGGGCTGTGCAAGGAACCCATAAGTCACTTGGGAGGTCACCTGGTCACTAGTACCTCCTGGGTAACAATCACATGGTAACAGCTATTAAAGAAACAGTACCTTTTATTATACAACGCATGTACATAGGGGATAACACATAAAGGGGCCCTTGGGACATGGAGAGACTCTGCCTGACAGGGCAGGAGAAGTACGGGGACACCCATCCCGTATTGGGCCACCACATATGCTACAGGCGCTGTAAAGATAGTGTAGTTCATAATATAGTGTCTGTACTGTATGTGTTTCATGGTGGTCTCACTATTCTTCTGAGATTTTTGCCCCAAGGTTTATTTTTAACAGCATACAAAATGAGGGTCATCTCAGGTTTTCCCAGGTTGCAGTGCGGCTTGAGACATTATCAGACATGATCAGAAAGAGCCTGTCTGCTCCAATGGGTGGAGCGACCGCTGCGTGGGAAGAAGATGATTCTGTATTTGCAACAGCTGAAGGCACCCTGGTAAGAAAACACTGGTCTATTGCATTGAAGAGATTACAGGGTTTTTTTAATTGGTGAGGTGGCTGATGTATGGAGGGAGAAAAGTGACCTCACACTTACAAACAAGGAATGATGGGATTTGTAGTTTAAGGGAATAAACTCCAACAGGAAATAGCCAGTTCACAAAAAAGATAGCCTCAGCTTTATGGTAATCTCACAACATAACTATTTAGCCCCAAGACAACCCAAACTTTCTAAGTATGTCCATTACTGTCTGGCAGATACGTACTAAAATTACCTTATGGTGGATAACCCCTTTAACTGAGCACAGTATGGTGGCATTAAAGAGGTATAAGGAGTATTCACATCTGGACTCTTATGGTGTAGCCACAAGATATCCATAGGTGAGACCCATACCTATCTAGAGATCAGTGGCGTTGCTAGGGTTGGTGTCACCCGGTGCGGTAGAAAATGGTGTCACCCCATACCTTCCCCCTCCCCCCTCAGTAAGTTTTTAGATATACCAGTTGCCACAGAATAGGAAAGTGTTAAAGAAGTTTTCACCATTTAAATATACAGCTCCCAGAATTACTTAACAAGGTACTCCACTGGAAAACATTTACTTTTATATCAACTGGTGCCAGAAAGTTAAACAGATTTTTAAATTACTTCTATTTAAAATCTTAATTCTTACAGTACTTATAAGCTGTTGTATTCTCCACAGGAAGTTGTGTAGTTCTTTCCAGTCTGTCCACTGCTCTGTCTGTCCATGTTAGGAACTGTCCAGAGCAGGATAGGTTTGCAATGGGGATTTGCTCCTACTATGGACAGTTCTTGACATGGACAGAGGTGTCAGCACAGAGCACTGTGGTCAGACAGAAAATAAATTAAAAAAGAAAAGAACTTCCTGTGAATCACTTATACAGCAGCTAATAAGTACTGGAAGGATTAAAATTTTAAGTAGAAGTAATTTATAAATCTGTTTAACTTTGTAGCACCAGTTGATTAAAAAAATTATTTTCCAGTAGAGTACCCCTTTGAGCAGTGGTGAGGTTATGCTGGGAGTTGTAGTTTCACTCACCATAACTGTAGAACTTACAAGTGACTACAGCTCTGATAGGACATAGAGAGGAGAATGTACAATGATATCAGTGACTACAGGTGACGTCTTCTCTATAGTCTTCCCTTATCTAATTCAGAGGGTACATACCGCCTGGTCCAGCTAAAACTTCTCTGCAGAATGTGAAGCCCAGATGACTCCTCACTATGTCAGCACATTCTCATCCTCTATATGAAAACAATTATTATTATAAACCTGCCAGACACTGTATCCTCTAAATATAATGCTACTATACACTACACTCTTTGATTATAAACCTTCCATACACAGTACCCACTGAATATAATACTACCACACATCTGTACATTCTGAATATAATACCAACACATACGGTACACACTGAATATAGATCTGCCACATACTGTACCCTCTGAATATAATACCGCCACACACTGTACCCTCTGAATATAATACTACCACATACTGTACCCTCTGAATATAAATCTGCCACATACTGTACCCTCTGAATATAAATCTGGTGGTGTTCCTAGTGGATGATGGGGGTGCTAGTACTGGGGGGGTGTTTCTGGAGGATGATGAGGGTGCTACTAGCCATCCCCCCTGGCAGTATCACCCCCATCATCCATCGGCAGGATCATCCTCCTGGCAGGAGCACCCCCATCATCCACATCAGGATCTGCTGATGGAGGTGCCGCTGCTCGGGGGGTTTGCTGGTGGATGATGAGGGTGCTACCTCCGGGGGGGAGCATTAGGTAGGCAGCAGTTCCCCCACTTAAGGTAGGTAGCAGTTCCCCCACATTAGGTAGGTAGCAGTTTCCCCACATTAGGTAGCATAGATTCCACACATTTGGTACCAGTTACCCCACATTAGGTAGTAATTTCCCCACATCAGGTAGCACAGATTCCCCACATTAGGTAGCATAGATTCCACACATTAAGTACCAGTTTCCTACATTAGGTAGCACAGATTCCCCACATTAGATAGCAGTTTTCCCACATTATGTAGCAGCTTTCGCACATTAGGTAGCAGTTTTCCAACATTAGGTAGCAGTTTCCCCACATTAGGTAGCAGTTTCCCCACATTAGGTAGCATAGATTCCCCACATTTGGTAGTAGTTTCCCCCCATTAGGCCGCAGGTTCCCTTGCATGTTCCCCACAATAGGTCAAAGTCTCCCCACATTAGATCGCTGGTTCAAACAAAGTTCTCCCCACACAAAAAAAAAAAAACACATACACACACAACACAGAGACACACACACAGATAGATAGAGAGAGAGAATGTCCAAAAAGAAAAAGAAACACGCAAAACAGCGCACACCCATAGATATCAAAAGAGTACTTTTATTAATACATAAATCAAAGAGACAGACAAGATTGTTTAAAAACATTTAAAACAGGCCTAAAGCAGCCAAAGCACAAAAACGGGGTGAGCTCCCTCAACAAAGGGATCCCCACCCAGGGCACATGCCTAATACAGTACATCAATATCGTCCCTATGTCATACAAATAAACTACCGCATAACACTAAATTATCACAACAGCCCATATACAACCTGTATTCTCATGTAGCAAGTAGTGGTGAAGTGACACAGGACGGTTAGTGGAGGTGTTACCAGGCAGGTGCCCCCCTAAAGACCCCACGCGTTCCGTTGCCCGTCGGCAACTTCCTCAGGGGTGTTGTGCTTCTATTTCCCTATATCTGTCTTATATACACTCCATAATCAATTTAATTACAAAGGTCTGTTTGACCAGAAGGAGATACCTGTGAGTCTCTGTGGTTTCATGTCCGAATTCTACTTCCGGGTCTCCTACCCGGGCGCTATCACTCGCTTGAACTTCCGGGTCGTGCCCATAGCTCCACATGTCAATCACTCCGTAATCCAAACTTCCGGATCACACCCACAACTCTAAAGCGTCATCCACACATGCGCACTCCATACTACAAAATTCATTACTTGCGCTTGCGCAGTGCGCTCCAGACTACACTTAGTCATTCATTCATTCTTGGGCTACGTCCTGACAATCCCCTATGTGTAACATTTGTAGCTATGCGCTCTATTACTATGGTCACAAATTAATTCATCTATGGTCTTTCAAATAGTGGTTCCCCAGTACCATGTGTTTCAATAAACCAATATTATAAACATAAAATATATATATATAAAAGATTTTATAAACAATTTAAAATCAATAAATAATGATAATAAAATTAAAATACTGAAAGAATGATTAGATAACAATATATATATAATTCATATCCCCAAATAATTCGTACACCATTCCCTATATAAATTCATGAAATAAATCCAAGTGATTATAACTCCCAGTGAGTATAAATTATAAATTAACGTAAAGACAAAATCACATAAATTACGCATAGTGTTACAAAGACTATAAATGTAATAATAATATAGTGTTAGAGTATAAAAAATATATATATATATATAATAAAAAATGAAAAATAATAAATAATAAATAATGCAAAATAAAGAATAATAAATAAATGAAAAATAGTAAATGTCCATTAAAGCAATTTATATTATAATCATAGATAATTCTTATGCCATTATTATTATGTATTATCAATAGGAACCATTTGTTTGTTATTTCAAATATTTACCATACTCAATACACGTGTAACCATAGTGACAAGTACGCACTAGAGAGCCCATACAATGGGGCCCAGTATTTCTGTATAACCTATTTTCTCCCACATAATATAATAGAGTACATGATTAGGCAAAGGGGAACACACCCCAACATATCTCGATAAGGACCACAACATACATGGACCCACATTATTTCATCATATCTGTTACGCCGAGCGCTCCGGGTCCCCGCTCCTCCCCGGAGCGCTCGCTACACTCCTCTCACTGCAGCGCTCCGGTCGGTTCCACGGACCCGGGGCGCTGCGATACCGCCTCTGGCCGGGATGCGATTCGCGATGCGGGTAGCGCCCGCTCGCGATGCGCACCCCGGCTCCCGTACCTGACTCGCTCTCCGTCAGTTCTGTCCCGGCGCGCGCGGCCCCGCTCCCTAGGGCGCGCGCGCGCCGGGTCTTTGCGATTTAAAGGGCCACTGCGCCGCTGATTGGCGCAGTGGTTCCAATTAGTGTTTACACCTGTGCACTTCCCTATATTTCCTCACTTCCCCTTCACTCCCTCGCCGGATCTTGTTGCCTTAGTGCCAGTGAAAGCGTTTCCTGTGTGTTCCTAGCCTGTGTTCCAGACCTCCTGCCGTTGCCCCTGACTACGATCCTTGCTGCCTGCCCCGACCTTCTGCTACGTCCGACCTTGCTTCTGTCTACTCCCTTGTACCGCGCCTATCTTCAGCAGCCAGAGAGGTTGAGCCGTTGCTAGGGGATACGACCTGGTCACTACCGCCGCAGCAAGACCATCCCGCTTTGCGGCGGGCTCTGGTGAAAACCAGTAGTGACTTAGAACCGATCCTCTAGCACGGTCCACGCCAATCCCTCTCTGGCACAGAGGATCCACTACCTGCCAGCCGGCATCGTGACAGTAGATCCGGCCATGGATCCCGCTGAAGTTCCTCTGCCAGTTGTCGCTGACCTCACCACGGTGGTCGCCCAGCAGTCACAACAGATTGCGCAACAAGGCCAGCAGCTGTCTCAACTGACTGTTATGCTACAACAGTTACTACCACAGCTCCAGCAACCATCTCCTCCGCCAGCTCCTGTACCTCCTCCGCAGCGAGTGGCCGCTTCTGGACTACGACTATCCTTGCCGGATAAATTTGATGGGGACTCTAAGCTTTGCCGTGGCTTCCTTTCCCAATGTTCATTACACTTGGAGATGATGTCGGACCAGTTCCCCACTGAAAGGTCTAAGGTGGCTTTCGTAGTCAGCCTGCTGTCTGGAAAAGCCCTAGCTTGGGCCACACCGCTCTGGGACCGCAATGACCCCGTCACTGCCTCTGTACACTCCTTCTTCTCGGAAATTCGAAGTGTCTTTGAGGAACCTGCCCTCTTGTTCCAAGGACTGTCTAAAACCGGTTCCCAGTAACCCTTGCCGTAACTCTGTGCTTCCTCCAGTAACCGGTCTCCCTAAGGCCTATATGGACTTCGCGGATGTTTTCTGCAAAAAACAAGCGGAGACTCTACCTCCTCACAGGCCTTATGATTGTCCTATCGACCTCCTCCCGGGCACTACTCCACCCCGGGGCAGAATTTATCCTCTCTCTGTCCCAGAGACTCTTGCCATGTCTGAATACGTCCAGGAGAATCTAAAAAAGGGCTTTATCCGTAAATCCTCCTCTCCTGCCGGAGCCGGATTTTTCTTTGTGTCCAAAAAAGATGGCTCTCTACGTCCTTGCATTGACTACCGCGGACTTAATAAAATCACGGTTAAGAACCGCTACCCCTTACCCCTCATCTCTGAACTCTTTGATCGCCTCCAAGGTGCCCACATCTTTACTAAATTGGACTTAAGAGGCGCCTATAACCTCATCCGCATCAGAGAGGGGGATGAGTGGAAAACAGCATTTAACACCAGAGATGGACACTTTGAGTATCTGGTCATGCCCTTTGGCCTGTGCAACGCCCCTGCTGTCTTCCAAGACTTTGTTAATGAAATTTTTCGTGATCTTTTATACTCCTGTGTTGTTGTATATCTTGATGATATCCTAATTTTTTCGGCCAATCTAGAAGAACACCGCCAGCATGTCCGTATGGTTCTTCAGAGACTTCGTGACAATCAACTCTATGCTAAAATTGAGAAATGTCTGTTTGAATGCCAATCTCTTCCTTTTCTAGGATACTTGGTCTCTGGCCAGGGACTACAAATGGATCCAGATAAACTCTCTGCCGTCTTAGATTGGCCACGCCCCTCCGGACTCCGTGCCATCCAACGTTTTTTGGGGTTCGCCAATTATTACAGGCAATTTATTCCACATTTTTCTACCATTGTGGCTCCTATTGTGGCTTTAACCAAAAAAAATGCCGATCCCAAGTCTTGGCCTCCTCAAGCGGAAGACGCCTTTAAACAACTCAAGTCCGCCTTCTCTTCGGCTCCCGTGCTCTCCAGACCTGACCCATCTAAACCCTTCCTATTGGAGGTTGATGCCTCCTCAGTGGGAGCTGGAGCTGTCCTTCTACAAAAAAAACTCTTCCGGGCATGCTGTTACTTGTGGCTTTTTTTCTAGGACTTTCTCTCCGGCGGAGAGGAACTACTCCATCGGGGATCGAGAGCTTCTAGCCATTAAATTAGCACTTGAGGAATGGAGGCATCTGCTGGAGGGATCAAGATTTCCAGTTATTATTTACACCGATCACAAGAACCTCTCATACCTCGAGTCTGCCCAACGGCTGAATCCTCGTCAGGCCAGGTGGTCTCTGTTCTTTGCCCGATTTAATTTTGAAATTCACTTTCGGCCTGCTGATAAGAACATTAGGGCCGATGCTCTCTCTCGTTCCTCAGATGCTTCTGAAATTGAACTCTCTCCTCAACACATCATTCCTCCTGACTGCCTGATTTCCACTTCTCCAGCCTCCATCAGGCAAACTCCACCAGGAAAGACCTTTGTTTCTCCACGCCAACGCCTCGGAATCCTCAAATGGGGTCACTCCTCCCATCTCGCAGGTCATGCCGGCATCAAGAAATCTGTGCAACTCATCTCTCGCTTCTATTGGTGGCCGACTCTAGAGACTGATGTGGTGGACTTTGTGCGAGCCTGCACTATCTGTGCCCGGGATAAGACTCCTCGCCAGAAGCCCGCTGGTTTTCTTCTTCCTCTGCCTGTTCCCGAACAACCTTGGTCTCTGATTGGTATGGATTTTATTACTGACTTACCCCCATCCCATGGCAACACTGTTATTTGGGTGGTCGTTGATCGATTCTCCAAAATGGCACATTTCATCCCTCTTCCTGGTCTTCCTTCAGCGCCTCAGTTGGCTAAACAATTTTTTGTACACATTTTTCGTCTTCACGGGTTGCCTACGCAGATCGTCTCGGATAGAGGCGTCCAATTTGTGTCTAAATTCTGGAGGGCTCTCTGTAAACAACTCAAGATTAAATTAAATTTTTCTTCTGCATACCATCCTCAATCCAATGGACAAGTAGAAAGAATTAACCAGATCTTGGGTGACTATTTACGACATTTTGTTTCCTCCCGCCAGGATGACTGGGCAGATCTTCTACCTTGGGCCGAATTCTCGTATAATTTCAGAATCTCTGAATCTTCCTCCAAATCCCCGTTTTTCGTGGTGTACGGCCGTCACCCTCTTCCCCCCCTCCCTACCCCCTTGCCCTCTGGTCTGCCCGCTGTGGATGAAATTTCTCGTGATCTCTCCATCATATGGAGAGAGACCCAAAATTCTCTCTTACAGGCTTCTTCACGCATGAAGAGATTCGCAGATAAGAAAAGAAGAGCTCCTCCCATTTTTTCCCCTGGAGACAAGGTATGGCTCTCCGCCAAATATGTCCGCTTCCGTGTCCCTAGCTATAAGTTGGGACCACGCTATCTTGGTCCTTTCAAGATTTTGCGCCAGATTAATCCTGTCTCTTACAAACTTCTTCTTCCTCCTTCTCTTCGTATTCCTAATGCCTTTCATGTTTCTCTTCTTAAACCACTTATCATTAACCGTTTCTCTCCCAAATCTGTTTCCCCCACTCCTGTCTCCGGCTCCTCGGACATCTTCTCCGTCAGAGAAATTTTAGCATCTAAAAAGGTCAGAGGGAAAACCTTCTTTTTAGTGGATTGGGAGGGTTGTGGTCCAGAAGAGAGGTCCTGGGAACCTGAGGACAATATCCTGGACAAAAGTCTGGTCCTCAGGTTCTCAGGCTCCAAGAAGAGGGGGAGACCCAAGGGGGGGGGGTACTGTTACGCCGAGCGCTCCGGGTCCCCGCTCCTCCCCGGAGCGCTCGCTACACTCCTCTCACTGCAGCGCTCCGGTCGGTTCCACGGACCCGGGGCGCTGCGATACCGCCTCTGGCCGGGATGCGATTCGCGATGCGGGTAGCGCCCGCTCGCGATGCGCACCCCGGCTCCCGTACCTGACTCGCTCTCCGTCAGTTCTGTCCCGGCGCGCGCGGCCCCGCTCCCTAGGGCGCGCGCGCGCCGGGTCTTTGCGATTTAAAGGGCCACTGCGCCGCTGATTGGCGCAGTGGTTCCAATTAGTGTTTACACCTGTGCACTTCCCTATATTTCCTCACTTCCCCTTCACTCCCTCGCCGGATCTTGTTGCCTTAGTGCCAGTGAAAGCGTTTCCTGTGTGTTCCTAGCCTGTGTTCCAGACCTCCTGCCGTTGCCCCTGACTACGATCCTTGCTGCCTGCCCCGACCTTCTGCTACGTCCGACCTTGCTTCTGTCTACTCCCTTGTACCGCGCCTATCTTCAGCAGCCAGAGAGGTTGAGCCGTTGCTAGGGGATACGACCTGGTCACTACCGCCGCAGCAAGACCATCCCGCTTTGCGGCGGGCTCTGGTGAAAACCAGTAGTGACTTAGAACCGATCCTCTAGCACGGTCCACGCCAATCCCTCTCTGGCACAGAGGATCCACTACCTGCCAGCCGGCATCGTGACAATATCATACCACATGTACACATAATCCACACAGTACCACACAGTTATTCTTCATCCTCTACCTATTAGACCACAGGTATCTCCTTCAGACTCAGTATATTGTCATGTAACTATATTTCATTGAACAGACTAGTTATTTATAACCAATTAATCAAAGATAAGTATCATATATATGTACAGTATACATAGTGCGGCCAAATATAACCCCCACCAGCTCGTCCCACCCCAACATATTTCTGGTGATTCTTGCTTTGGAGGGCAAAAACGTTTCCAAAAGCCTATTGTCCATTATCTCCCGTGTCACCCATCAATATGGGCACATTCTGAGTTGTTCCCAGACATAGCGTTTCTTAATGTTACCCATCAATATGAACACATTCCCCATATCTTCTACACATAACATATCCTAGGGAGTCCAAGTCTCCTCCGTGGCCAAGATCGTACTCTCATAGGGTCGAATGTCCACTGATAGCATTTAGATGTCCTCATCACTCCAGTTATTTCACACTCTCCAATCTTTATCTGCCTCGATATATGGATGTTATATGAACAGGTAATCTAGAATATCAATGTAATATAGATTGTTAGAATTTGGAAAATATGTACCAACAGTTCCGAATATCCTCCTTAGTCCTGATCTCTGGGGATCTAGTATTATAATTCCTGGGGCGCATGCGTAAAATCAGAATCTGGTGTACAACATGATCTACATATACTATATACTAATCTCAATAATAAGGTGGAATAGTTGTGCGTGTCCCCCATCCCAAAACCACCTAGCGTGAATAAATGATAACTAACTACCCATCCCTCAATACCTAATAGTGTCGTGGTGTGCCAACTAAATCTGTTATGAAGATTGGAAGCTGTAGGTGTGCGCCCAGACACACTATAGTGCATCCCAGCGCCCACCCACCTCCCCCAATACAGTGTATTATGTGAATAAAACTGTGTACCCGTGTAGTTGGTGTGTTGGTAATGTACATCCCAATACAATGATACCTATGTGCTGAATATTAAATGTACTACCCCCCCCCCCAAAAAAAGACACTCTAACCTTTATGATTACAACCACCCTCATCCACTCGTGCCTCGCAGTGCCACCATCACCATAGACCCACCACCGTGCTTATAATTACAGGCCCATCGCCAGATCCATCCCATATATATGTCCCCAGATAGAGTCAAGGAATCCCAAAATAAGACTCAAGGAGGAAAGGTATCAACATAGATTAAATAAAAGTAGATTGGATTGGATTAGAGTGGAAAAGATTAGGATAGTATTAGAATGGATTGGAAAGAACACTTACCCCAAGAAGCCTGTAAACAGGAGTTCTTCATTGAGACCTCGTGGTGTCTCTGTCCCCAAGTCATAGATCCATTTTGACTCCGCCTGTAGAAGCTTCCTTGTCACTGGACCACCTCTAATGTTAGTAGTTATTTTTTCAAGGCCAACCACTCGTAGCCCAATAGATTTTCCTGCATGGTACTTCAAAAAGTGCCCTGCAACAGAAGTAAGGGGTTTGTGCAGTGTTGCGTCACGTCTGGCCAGGGCTATGGTCGAGAGGTGTTTTTGCACCCTCTTCCGCAGCTGCTGGCCAGTCTGACCCACATAGGTCTTTCCGCATGGGCAAATCAATGCATATATTACCTGGGTGGTCTTGCAGTTGATATAATCCCTCAGGGGAATGTCTTGTCCGTTAGTCCGATTCACGAACTTCTCCGTGGGTGTCATATGTTGGCATACACTACAACTTCCACATGGGAAGGAACCCTTCAGTTTTCTCCCTCTCCCCAGGCTTCTTGTCGGTCTCTGGAAATGACTCTTTGTGAGTATATCTTTTAGGTTAGGAGCTCTCTTCCCTACCACCAGAGGTGATTTGGGAATAATCCCACGAATCCTGTTATCCGACTGTAGTATGCTCCAGTTATCCTGCAGAATTTTCCTCAAACCTGACCATTGGTTGTTGAACGTCGTCACAAACCTCAGGGAATCATCCTTTCTTTTCTTGTCTTTTCTGTTGGTTTTAAGTAACATCTGGCGGTCAGAGCTATTGGCCCTCTGATATGCCTTGGAAATCACCTTTTTCGGGTAGCCTCTTTCACGGAATCTAGAAGTCAAGTTTGAGGCTTCCATCCTGAAATCTGGGTTTTCCGTGCAATTGCGCTTCACCCTCAAAAACTGCCCCACTGGAATCCCTCATCGTGTATGTTCTGGATGGAAAGATGCATAGTGAAGCAAACTGTTCGTAGCTGTTTCCTTTCTGTATAGTTTCGTCCTCAGGCAGTCATCCTTTTTCGTAATCCGGAGGTCCAAAAATTCAACTGTGTTGGGGGAGATGGAGAAAGTTAGAGAAATATTCAGGTCATTGTGGTTGAGGGAGGAGATAAACTCAAGACACTCCTCCCTCGAACCCTGCCAAATAAATAAAATGTCATCTATGAATCTGAACCAATGCAAGACTCGATCAAAGTACCGCGACGGGTACACACACGCCCCCTCCCACCAACCCAAAAATAGGTTGGCGAAAGAGGGGGCACAGCGAGCACCCATCGCGGTACCAGACACCTGTAAATAAAAATGACTGTCAAAAACAAAATAATTATGGCGAAGAACAAAATCCAGAAGTTGTAAAACAAATAAATCTAAGTCTAATGCTCTCTCTCCATCTCCCCTTTCCTCCAGAAAGTGTGAGACCGCTCTAATCCCATGGTCATGGGCAATATTAGAGTAAAGGGACTCTACATCACAGGTAACAAGATAAACTTCATCCGGTAAAGATATACCCTGAATAGCCTCAATTAAATGGCTGGAGTCCCGAATGTAAGATGGTAAGTTCCTGACCATGGGCTGTAGATGGTAATCAACAAACTCACATGCCTTTTCACACAGACTGCCTATGCCCGAAATTATTGGGCGTCCAGGTGGGTCCACTAATCTCTTATGTACCTTAGGAAGCATGTAAAAGGTAGCAACACAAGGTTCTCTCACCTGCATAAAATCATGTTCTCTCTTGGATATGGTTCCTGCTTCCCTTGCTGTGTCGAGCAGGTGCGATAATTTCCGCTTGAAGACCTCGGTAGGGTCCATAGGTAACTTCTGGTAGTATTGTTTATTATCCAACTGACGCTGTGCTTCCTTCATGTACTGTTCAACCGGCCACAACACAACATTTCCTCCCTTGTCCGCTTCTTTTATCAAGAATTTATCGTTTTTCTGTAGGTTGTTCAATGCCAATCGTTCTTCCCCAGAGAGGTTTTGGCCTATAAGAGAATTTTTTGGTAGTCCCTGAATATGTTCTCTTACAGTATTGAAGAAGACTTGAATAGCTGGGAATAGGGACAATGGTGGTGCAGTCTTTGAGGGTACATAGCAAGGACAACGGTCATCTTGATTCCTTACCTCATTTTCATTCAGTAGTTCCATAAGATTCCGCAGGACATCCTGGTCATCTGTCTCCAAGTCATTAAGTGCTGATGGTTGAGAATGTATCATTTTGAGGGTTAGTTTCCTACAAAAAAGATATAGATCTTTGGTCAATTCAAAATGGTTGACCCTGTGCATAGGGGAAAAGGAGAGCCCGCGTTTTAATACCGATATTTCCGCATCCGTTAACACATGATTGGAAAGGTTAACTATCTGTAGTTCCTTGTTGGAGACCTCCATCTCTCTGACCTCACCAGTATTGAACTCAAATCCTGGCGAGGAGATTGTTGGACCGATCACTTGTGTTTCCTCCTGCGGAGGTTGGGGGGTGGGCCCCCTATTCTCGGGCCCCCTCTTTTTATTATTCCGTTTCCCCCGTCTGGTCCTCCTCCGTCCGTGTCGCTCCCTTCCGTGGACAAAAAATCACTACTGCTTGTAGCTCTTTCTCCCTCCTTCTCCTCATTAGAATTTTTCCTTCTATATCTAGGTCTCCTATTCCCTTTATGATTCCACCTATAGGCATTTTGTCGCTCATAATCACCTCTATCACGATTAAACTTCCATTTTTTGCCCTCCATCACATCCCTCTCAAATTTATCCATAATTGTTTTAAGCTTTTCCTGAAAAGGGACTACCAGAGTGTCTTTATCAAACAATGGCAATTGTACCTCCAAACTCTTCAATTTCTCCTTTAGCTCTTTCAATACCTCCTTGTCATGATCCAATAACATATTAACCAGAACCATATCCAAGAGAGAACATGATTTTATGCAGGTGAGAGAACCTTGTGTTGCTACCTTTTACATGCTTCCTAAGGTACATAAGAGATTAGTGGACCCACCTGGACGCCCAATAATTTCGGGCATAGGCAGTCTGTGTGAAAAGGCATGTGAGTTTGTTGATTACCATCTACAGCCCATGGTCAGGAACTTACCATCTTACATTCGGGACTCCAGCCATTTAATTGAGGCTATTCAGGGTATATCTTTACCGGATGAAGTTTATCTTGTTACCTGTGATGTAGAGTCCCTTTACTCTAATATTGCCCATGACCATGGGATTAGAGCGGTCTCACACTTTCTGGAGGAAAGGGGAGATGGAGAGAGAGCATTAGACTTAGATTTATTTGTTTTACAACTTCTGGATTTTGTTCTTCGCCATAATTATTTTGTTTTTGACAGTCATTTTTATTTACAGGTGTCTGGTACCGCGATGGGTGCTCGCTGTGCCCCCTCTTTCGCCAACCTATTTTTGGGTTGGTGGGAGGGGGCGTGTGTGTACCCGTCGCGGTACTTTGATCGAGTCTTGCATTGGTTCAGATTCATAGATGACATTTTATTTATTTGGCAGGGTTCGAGGGAGGAGTGTCTTGAGTTTATCTCCTCCCTCAACCACAATGACCTGAATATTTCTCTAACTTTCTCCATCTCCCCCAACACAGTTGAATTTTTGGACCTCCGGATTACGAAAAAGGATGACTGCCTGAGGACGAAACTATACAGAAAGGAAACAGCTACGAACAGTTTGCTTCACTATGCATCTTTCCATCCAGAACATACACGACGAGGGATTCCAGTGGGGCAGTTTTTGAGGGTGAAGCGCAATTGCACGGAAAACCCAGATTTCAGGATGGAAGCCTCAAACTTGACTTCTAGATTCCGTGAAAGAGGCTACCCGAAAAAGGTGATTTCCAAGGCATATCAGAGGGCCAATAGCTCTGACCGCCAGATGTTACTTAAAACCAACAGAAAAGACAAGAAAAGAAAGGATGATTCCCTGAGGTTTGTGACGACGTTCAACAACCAATGGTCAGGTTTGAGGAAAATTCTGCAGGATAACTGGAGCATACTACAGTCGGATAACAGGATTCGTGGGATTATTCCCAAATCACCTCTGGTGGTAGCGAAGAGAGCTCCTAACCTAAAAGATATACTCACAAAGAGTCATTTCCAGAGACCGACAAGAAGCCTGGGGAGAGGGAGAAAACTGAAGGGTTCCTTCCCATGTGGAAGTTGTAGTGTATGCCAACATATGACACCCACGGAGAAGTTCGTGAATCGGACTAACGGACAAGACATTCCCCTGAGGGATTATATCAACTGCAAGACCACCCAGGTAATATATGCATTGATTTGCCCATGCGGAAAGACCTATGTGGGTCAGACTGGCCAGCAGCTGCGGAAGAGGGTGCAAAAACACCTCTCGACCATAGCCCTGGCCAGACGTGACGCAACACTGCACAAACCCCTTACTTCTGTTGCAGGGCACTTTTTGAAGTACCATGCAGGAAAATCTATTGGGCTACGAGTGGTTGGCCTTGAAAAAATAACTACTAACATTAGAGGTGGTCCAGTGACAAGGAAGCTTCTACAGGCGGAGTCAAAATGGATCTATGACTTGGGGACAGAGACACCACGAGGTCTCAATGAAGAACTCCTGTTTACAGGCTTCTTGGGGTAAGTGTTCTTTCCAATCCATTCTAATACTATCCTAATCTTTTCCACTCTAATCCAATCCAATCTACTTTTATTTAATCTATGTTGATACCTTTCCTCCTTGAGTCTTATTTTGGGATTCCTTGACTCTATCTGGGGACATATATATGGGATGGATCTGGCGATGGGCCTGTAATTATAAGCACGGTGGTGGGTCTATGGTGATGGTGGCACTGCGAGGCACGAGTGGATGAGGGTGGTTGTAATCATAAAGGTTAGAGTGTCTTTTTTTTGGGGGGGGGGGTAGTACATTTAATATTCAGCACATAGGTATCATTGTATTGGGATGTACATTACCAACACACCAACTACACGGGTACACAGTTTTATTCACATAATACACTGTATTGGGGGAGGTGGGTGGGCGCTGGGATGCACTATAGTGTGTCTGGGCGCACACCTACAGCTTCCAATCTTCATAACAGATTTAGTTGGCACACCACGACACTATTAGGTATTGAGGGATGGGTAGTTAGTTATCATTTATTCACGCTGGGTGGTTTTGGGATGGGGGACACGCACAACTATTCCACCTTATTATTGAGATTAGTATATAGTATATGTAGATCATGTTGTACACCAGATTCTGATTTTACGCATGCGCCCCAGGAATTACAATACTAGATCCCCAGAGATCAGGACTAAGGAGGATATTCGGAACTGTTGGTACATATTTTCCAAATTCTAACAATCTATATTACATTGATATTCTAGATTACCTGTTCATATAACATCCATATATCGAGGCAGATAAAGATTGGAGAGTGTGAAATAACTGGAGTGATGAGGACATCTAAATGCTATCAGTGGACATTCGACCCTATGAGAGTACGATCTTGGCCACGGAGGAGACTTGGACTCCCTAGGATATGTTATGTGTAGAAGATATGGGGAATGTGTTCATATTGATGGGTAACATTAAGAAACGCTATGTCTGGGAACAACTCAGAATGTGCCCATATTGATGGGTGACACGGGAGATAATGGACAATAGGCTTTTGGAAACGTTTTTGCCCTCCAAAGCAAGAATCACCAGAAATATGTTGGGGTGGGACGAGCTGGTGGGGGTTATATTTGGCCGCACTATGTATACTGTACATATATATGATACTTATCTTTGATTAATTGGTTATAAATAACTAGTCTGTTCAATGAAATATAGTTACATGACAATATACTGAGTCTGAAGGAGATACCTGTGGTCTAATAGGTAGAGGATGAAGAATAACTGTGTGGTACTGTGTGGATTATGTGTACATGTGGTATGATATGATGAAATAATGTGGGTCCATGTATGTTGTGGTCCTTATCGAGATATGTTGGGGTGTGTTCCCCTTTGCCTAATCATGTACTCTATTATATTATGTGGGAGAAAATAGGTTATACAGAAATACTGGGCCCCATTGTATGGGCTCTCTAGTGCGTACTTGTCACTATGGTTACACGTGTATTGAGTATGGTAAATATTTGAAATAACAAACAAATGGTTCCTATTGATAATACATAATAATAATGGCATAAGAATTATCTATGATTATAATATAAATTGCTTTAATGGACATTTACTATTTTTCATTTATTTATTATTCTTTATTTTGCATTATTTATTATTTATTATTTTTCATTTTTTATTATATATATATATATATTTTTTATACTCTAACACTATATTATTATTACATTTATAGTCTTTGTAACACTATGCGTAATTTATGTGATTTTGTCTTTACGTTAATTTATAATTTATACTCACTGGGAGTTATAATCACTTGGATTTATTTCATGAATTTATATAGGGAATGGTGTACGAATTATTTGGGGATATGAATTATATATATATTGTTATCTAATCATTCTTTCAGTATTTTAATTTTATTATCATTATTTATTGATTTTAAATTGTTTATAAAATCTTTTATATATATATATTTTATGTTTATAATATTGGTTTATTGAAACACATGGTACTGGGGAACCACTATTTGAAAGACCATAGATGAATTAATTTGTGACCATAGTAATAGAGCGCATAGCTACAAATGTTACACATAGGGGATTGTCAGGACGTAGCCCAAGAATGAATGAATGACTAAGTGTAGTCTGGAGCGCACTGCGCAAGCGCAAGTAATGAATTTTGTAGTATGGAGTGCGCATGTGTGGATGACGCTTTAGAGTTGTGGGTGTGATCCGGAAGTTTGGATTACGGAGTGATTGACATGTGGAGCTATGGGCACGACCCGGAAGTTCAAGCGAGTGATAGCGCCCGGGTAGGAGACCCGGAAGTAGAATTCGGACATGAAACCACAGAGACTCACAGGTATCTCCTTCTGGTCAAACAGACCTTTGTAATTAAATTGATTATGGAGTGTATATAAGACAGATATAGGGAAATAGAAGCACAACACCCCTGAGGAAGTTGCCGACGGGCAACGGAACGCGTGGGGTCTTTAGGGGGGCACCTGCCTGGTAACACCTCCACTAACCGTCCTGTGTCACTTCACCACTACTTGCTACATGAGAATACAGGTTGTATATGGGCTGTTGTGATAATTTAGTGTTATGCGGTAGTTTATTTGTATGACATAGGGACGATATTGATGTACTGTATTAGGCATGTGCCCTGGGTGGGGATCCCTTTGTTGAGGGAGCTCACCCCGTTTTTGTGCTTTGGCTGCTTTAGGCCTGTTTTAAATGTTTTTAAACAATCTTGTCTGTCTCTTTGATTTATGTATTAATAAAAGTACTCTTTTGATATCTATGGGTGTGCGCTGTTTTGCGTGTTTCTTTTTCTTTTTGGACATTGTATTACGTTGATACGTATAGCAGCACCCCTTCTATAATTGATATAGCTGAGCCCGCTCACATTGTAGTGTTTGTAGATAGAGAAAGACACACACACAGTCAGAGAGACACACACACAGTCAGAGAGACACACACACAGAGTCACACACAGTCACACACACACACAGTCACACGCAGTCACACACAGACAGAGAGTCACACACAGACAGAGCGCCACACACAGACAGAGATAGCGACAGACACACACACAAACACACACACACAGACAAAGTCACACACACACACAGAGTCACACAGAATCACACACAGTCACACACACACACAGAGACAGAGACACACAAACAGAGATAGAGTAAGAGATAGAGTGAGACAGACACACACTCACCCATCCAGCGCAGGGCTCCTTTCTCCGGGCACTCTGCGAGTGACGTCATGTCCTCCTGTGCGGCCCTGCGGAGGCACGTCGGGCCGGGGCAACAGAAGATGTGGGGGCGCAGGCAGGTTCACTGTGCAGGTGATGGGGGGGATGGTTCTACTAGTACAGAGACAGCGCAAGTGAGGACGAGGGGGGGGGGGGTGTTGCTAGTACGGAGACAGCGCAACTGAGGACCGGGGGCGTACCTGGTGTCACCCCGTCAGGATGGTGTCACCCGGTGCGGGCCACACCCCCGCACCCCGGTCGCAACGCCACTGCTAGAGATAAAGGTTTCCCAACCTCATTCAGCCTTGGTTAGGGTATGTTTACACACACACAAAAAAAAGCTTCTTTTTCAAATCCGCCTGTAAACTGCTTCAAAAACCACTTCTAATTTATACACTTCTTTTATGCGGGTTTTCATATGGCTCTTCAGGCTTTTTCTTAACTTCCATAGATTTCAATGTATAACAATAGCAGTCAAAAAACTTTTGGTGTATTTGTTGGCACTTCTACCAATAGAAATGGATTACCATATATAAATATAATTCTTTAAAAAAAATATTTTTAACAAATGTGTTTCGAACCTCACAAAGAACCTGATCCTTATTCAAAACACGTTGCAGTTCCTTATTTAATAAAAAAAAAATATTTATTTTATTTTTAATTTATATGTGGCAATCCATGTCCATCGGGAGAAGCGCTATACACAAATACACAAAAATGTTTTGACTGCTATTGTTATCCCTTGATGCTGCCAAAATCCTGGAGTGTGAATCGGGCAAGACGAGGAGGCTGCCGACCCACACTAAGCAAGTCTACATGTACATTCATACATTGGAGGAACTTTTAATGGGTTAATAGTAGCTCAGTGATTGCCTGTATATACTTCCTTGTTTTTCATTCCTGAAGAGCTGTGCAGTGAATGTAAGACAGGAGGGGCTGCTCTGAGGCTGTAAGTGACTGGAGACTGTGGACAATTGAATTCTTATTGATATCCTTGTCTGAGTGTTCACCTAAAGGACTTGACTCGTAGGCCAGATCATTCTATTATGGGCTCTTGCCGACATAGCTAGTAGCTGGAGGATCGATCGTAACATCTTTTCAGATTGTTTGTTTGTGATCTCTGAAATATGTTTTAGTATTAGGAAGGGACTGAGGATGGACTCCATGGTGTCTAGGGATAAGGACAACACATCCATTAAGGCGGAAGATAAAAAATAAATAAAAAATAAATGTCTCTTTTTTGTATAACACTGGCAAAAATCTAGAATTTGCATATAGTGTTTTGGAGATGGTCATTACCTCCATATATATTAAAGCAGTTAATATAAACACACTTCCCGCATAAACATTGCTCATCTCAATGGCCATATCATCTGCCAGAAATCTTCAGATAGATGACAGCTGAACGATAGTTGTCAGATCAATTGTACATTGTTTGTTGAGAGTCAAGATGAAAATATTTCTTTGTTTTACAGTTATGATGTTACTTTAAAATGGTACTTTTTTTTTTTTTTTAAATAAACTGCTGCCAGAAAGTTAAACAGATTTGTAAATTACTTCTATTAAAATATCTTAATCCTTCCAGTACTTATTAGCTGCTGAATACTACAGATGAAATTATTTTCTTTTTGGAACACAGAGGGGGAGATTTATCAAAACCTGTCCAGAGGAAAAGTTGCCCAGTTGCTTATAGCAACCAATCAGATCGCTTCTTTCATTTTGCATAGGCCTTGTTAAAAATGAAAGAAGGTTCTATGCTGGTTGCTATGGGCAACTGGGCAACTTTTCCTTTGCGCAAGTTTTGGTTAATCTCCCCCAGAGCTCTCTGCTGACATCATGAGCACAGTGCTCTCTGCTGACATCTCTGTCCATTTTAGGAACTCTCCAGAGCAGAATATGTTTACTATGGGGATTTTCTCCTACCCTGGACAGTTCTTAAAATGGACAGAGATCCAGATGCAGGATCCAAGATGGCAGAGAGCACTGTGCTTGTGATGTCAGCAGAGAGCTCTATGTTCCTCTGTAGTATTCAGCAGCTAATAAGTACTGGAAGGATTAAGATTTTTTAATAGAAGTAATTTACCCCTTTAAGAATTGGTTAAAACTGAAATTGAATTTAAACAGATTAATTTATCACTAAAAATACAACATATGAACTTACCCTTACCATCCGCTGTATACCTGTACATTACTTTTCATCTAATCTTCTTGAGTATTTTGTCATGTATAAGCGTCATGTAGGGCAGAAAAAAAATTAAACCCTAAGCTTCCCCTGAACCTCTTTCCCTGCCTACTTGCTCAACCAACCTAACTACTAAAAACTGGGCACACATCCCTTCCTATGTAAAGTGCAGGGGTGCAATAGTCAAAACAAAAAACAAGATCTTTACAGGTCGGAGACAGAGTCAATAAACCAAAATACAGAAGGAATACAAAGAAGCACAAAACACCACATCAGGGAAACCAGATAACAGGAATATAGTATAGACTACAGCCTAAGAACCAACACAAGATAAATGGCAGATACGAAATATGA
This sequence comes from Hyla sarda, assembly GCF_029499605.1. Taxonomy (NCBI): domain Eukaryota; kingdom Metazoa; phylum Chordata; class Amphibia; order Anura; family Hylidae; genus Hyla; species Hyla sarda. The sequence continues at coordinate 412,785,907 of NC_079189.1, forward strand.
ACTAGACAAATAAACTAGGAATTATATATGGCAAGATGTGTCCGAGGAAGCAGGGGATGAACAAGGTTAGGCTGAAGACAAACACTACATAACTCAAGGATATGCAAGTGAAAGGATCCGGACTGGTAGCAGGAAGCGGTACTGGTAGTGGATCCTCTGTGTCAGTGAGGGATTGGCGTGGACCATACCGGAGGATCGGTTCTAAGTAGTTACTGGTATTCACCAGAGCCCGCCGCAAAGCGGGATGGTCTTGCTGCGGTGAGGTCGTGTCCTCTGGTAGCGGCTCAACCTCACTGACTGCTGAGACAGGCGAAGCACAGAAGGGACAGGCATAGGCGTAGTCAGACATAGCAAAAGGTCAGGGCAGGCAGCACAGGTTTGGAGGTGGTAGTCGTTAGCAACGGGTTCAGGAACAGGCAAGGAATACACAAAGAACACTTTCTCTTCGGCACTAAGGCAACACAAAGATCCGGCAAGGGCAGGAAGGGGCAGGGTTCATTTATAGGAGCAGAGGACATTGAATTGGGCCAGGTACCAATCAATGGTGCACTGGACCTTTAAATTTTACACAGCCGGCGTGCGCGCGCCCTATAGTGCAGGGACGCGCGCGCCGGGAACCACATGACAGGAGAGCCGAGGAGAGAGCCAGAGCGGGTGCCAGTAAGTAAGGATGGGACGCGGGCCATGCGCGGGGACAGCCCGCAGCGCGGACCGCGTCCCTGCCGGTGACAGAAGCGGAGTGTCCCCGGTCAGAGAGTCTGACCGGGGCACTCCACGGGGACAAACACAGTGAGCGCTCCGGTCCAGGAGCAGAGGACGGAGCGCTCAGCGTTACAGCAAGTACTAGATAACAAGAAGACCACCACTGGTCTCAATATGGACCAAGAACTGGATACACAGAACTAACTCAAAACTAGATGCAAAACAATGTTAGGGAAAAAGAGAAGCTCAGGAAACGGAACTAACACTAGGAGGAACCGGATAAAACTACAAACCTAAACTCCAATCATGGAGAGACACAAATACGCACTAAGCACAAAGCAAGTCTGAACAGGGGTCAAGATACAAGCTTCACAGAAACAGGTATGAACACATACCAACAGAGAATACTGAACTAGACAATAACAGGACAAGCTGTAACCAATAAAGTACACAGAATAACAAGAATATAAGAATATATAAAGGGGCTAAAATCATAATAGGACAAAAATCCTTGGCAATATGAAGAGCATGTACACAAACAGAGAAAAAGTGCATAGTGAATTCAAATCAACAGCAAGGTTGAAGACCAGAGAAGGTTAGATATAACTCCTCTTGGGTTTTGATTGGCTAGAATAATTAACACTAGTCTGACCAAAGTGCAGCATGCACAAACTGACCAGAGCAGACATGACAGTATTCATGCATAGTGTACATGTAGCGAAAATGATTTGTGATTTCAAATCCAACCTTATATGTTTTAAGGAAATCGAATGTTTCTTGTCATTTATAAAGCACTGCTCATAGAGGGAGCAACACTCATAAAAGATGTTCAGTGTATTAGAAAACAAATGTACATACCTCCACCTTATACAGAAAAAACTTAGCTTTGGACTTACATTGAAAGTTCAGCCAGAAATGAAGAGATCACTAATAGTTTTGAAAACCGTGACAATTTCGAGTAGCAAGATCATGTGATGCGAAGCATAGCGCTTATACCCCTTCTGTACTTTTCAGTGAATACGAAAAAGCTTCTCTCAGCTTATTCGTATTGCATATATCCGACCATATTTATGTTGCCTGTTTTGTTCTCATGGCCTTATGCAATCCACAAATCTTTCTGTTACTAAAAGGAAATAACTTTTATCATCAATATTTAGCCATATTGTTTAATCAGATTTAAAATCATTGAAATGCCAGTAGCTTCTACTACATATGAAAGCATATCACATCTGCCACAGCACTGACAGAGTGTGCCCCCATGCAGTTCTCAAAAACAGGAACACATTTAATGTGTGTGATCTAATGGAGGAGAACAAATGACAACTCTCTGACAAATGACACCTTGTGCTTCAGCAACTAAAGTATTCCTATCTTTCTAAAAAAAAAAAAAAGTTTGACATTCTACTGAGAGTCTGTGTTTGGGACTGTTAGGCTATGTTCACACTTCGGAATGTCTACACTGAAAATCTCTGCGCAGACAGCGGGCACCTGCATAACATGCTGGTGCTAGGACCGCACGGGAATGTGCTGTCTTATAGATGGCAGAAAGAATGGACATGTTCATTCTTTCTGAGTACAACAGAGTCAGAGATTCTGCCATGTGCACAGCGCAGCAGAATCCTGTTTAAGGGTACGTTCACACACACAGATTTTCACAGCGTATTTAGCTGCGGATCCGCTGGTGAAGGCCCCGCTTTATGCTGTCTTTATATGTGCCTGCCCGTAGTGGCAATACGCTGCTACCAGCAGACACAGTGCAGCGATGTGCGCGGCTTACTCGCACATCGCGGCCGCTCTCCCTGCTCTGAGCCAGGCAGAGAGCTCCCGCGATGTGCGAGTGTACTGCAACTCGCACATCGCAGGGTGTCTGCTGGTGTATTGCCGCTACGAGCAGGCACATGTAAAGCCATCATAGAGCGGGCCTTCACCAGCGGATTTGCAGCGTAAAAAACGTACCCTTATTCAATGCGCGTGTGGACGTACCCTTATTCAACGGGACTCCTCTCATGGCAGAATTCCGATGCAGAATTCCACACGGAAATTCTGAGGTGTGAATATGGCCTTAGAATGAGCCGGAAAAAAAGTTGCCAAAACACTCAGACCCAGACTGATCAAAAGTTTTTTGAATGATAAAAACACTGTGGCTGACAAGCTATTTTGTGCATGTTGTGGGTTATTTATACCTAAATTGATAGCAAATTTAAGATGTTGGAATTTCTCATAGTAATTCTGTTATTGACAAATGTTCCCTCTTTTGCGGCAAATTGAACAATATAAGCGAATTGACAGCTGCAGTAGGAAACAAATTCTATCCACTTTCATAGCACTTAAAGGAGTATTCTGTCTTACAAATTATAGGATACATCACAATTTTGCAAATACATGTTATTAGCAAAATTGCTTACTTTTTATGTTGTGCCCATCCTCCATTTCTATTATTTACTGCTCATTGCCTGGGTTACTGACCACTGCTGTTGAAGTGGATGGCCAGTCTGCTGACATCACTGGTGGTCACTTCCCTTTAATGTCCTGCAGGGAAATTTGGTTTAAAATTACTTGTAAGTTAAAATAAAAAACTAAATTGCTCCGCTTTAGACCATATATATCTGTATATATATATATATATATATATATATATATATATATATATATATACGTACAGAGTGCCTCCAGAGAGCTTTATTCTCAAAGATTTTGTTTACATTTTATTTTTTTTAAATGTGGCCTCCTCTATGTTGTATATAGTTGTTCTTACCTAGAAACTATGCTTGTTTTAAAGAATATGGCCCAGTATAGAGACCATAAAAATTTTATAAAAGGCGTTATGAGCATCTACAGAACCAGGAGGAACCTGGTATTAGCCATAAAAGGAAGACTTGACCCCTTAAAAAGGGTATATTGGGTTGTTCTACGTCAGCTAATAACAATGTAGGTACGCTTGTAGGTAACAATGTAGGTACGCTTGTATGGTAACAATGTAGCTACGCTTGTAGGTAACAATGTAGGTACGCTTGTAGGTAACAATGTAGGTACGCTTGTAAGTAACAATGTAGGTACGCTTGTATGGTAACAATGTAGGTACGCTTAAGCTGTAAGTATACTTGCTGACAAAATTCTTTTAATTTTAAATGTTAATGCCCTTATTCCTCTTTAATACATTGGGCAACAATCACATTACTGCTTTTATTTTTAAGAGGCCTTTAAACAAAATAAAAGAAGCAATCTGATTGGTTGCTATGGGCAACTGCTCCACTTTTCCATTGTACAGGTTTTGATAAATCTTCCCCAAAGTGCCAGTATTCTAGCATGAATTGTATCAAAAAGTAAAGCAGATAGTGTAGATGAAATTTATTATGGGATTTAGACAATTTTGTACCTTCCTTGACAGTTAAAAGTTTCTAGAAAAAGAGGTATGCTAAGAGGGGCCATAAAATGGACTACAAATGTATTAATGACATACGCTTATTTTTTGTGTTGAAAAAATATTGATGTGAATTATGCCAACCTTGGGGAAACTAAACCATGAGGAAACAATCCTGAAAGGTAAATATTTATATTCTTACCACTTAGCCTAAAACTAAGCAGAGACATCCTGTTCTGTATGTGATGATAAGGAGGAGGCTGCTGGAAAGTCATCGATACAGTGAGAATGACACCAGTATATAAAATGTTACAATAGCAGCTTAGCCTCTCCCTCCCTGTAGAGTGATCTTTCCTCAGGTCATAGAGGCCACAGAGCATGGTTATACACATGCGCCATACAAAGAATAAAGTATGTAGAAGCTTATTGAGTCTATGTCCATGGGACATTCCAGCATTTGACTAATCCAGTGGGTTCTAGGACCGCTCGGAAATGCCTCGTCTCATAGACGGCAATGCATTTCCTAGCAAAATCCGCAGAATCTGAATTTCCGCAGCAGAAACATATGGCGGGGAAATTCTGCCATGTGAACAATGCAGCAGAATCCCATTGAAATCAATGGGACGCACAAATTCTGCCATGTGAACATACTAGGCAGATCCACACCATTCCTTGTAGATGTGCCCAGTGTTAACATCTTTTTTGGACAACTGTAGCACAATCATTAAAGGGGTACTCCGGGCGAAAACAAATGTTTTCAAATGAACTAGTGCCGGAAAGTTACACAGATTTGTAAATTTCTTCTATTTAAAAAACGTACAGAGGTGGCAGCAAAGAGCACTGTCATCAGACTGTAAAGAACTACACAACTTCCTCTGTAGTATACAACAGCTGATAAGTACTGGAAGGACTAAGATTTTTAAATAGAAGTAATTTACAAATCTGTTTAACTTTCTGGCACCAGTTGATTTAAAAATATATTTTTTTCCCTCCGGAGTACCCTTAGATATCAGTTGTGCCGAAGTGGTATTTCATATCAGTAATGACCCTATACAAAACAATAGGACAGATATTTGCCCACTTGTCATAGCCCATGTAATACTTATGTCAGCAAAGAAGTGTTTATTGGCAGATTGGTTATCTCCCAAGCCACCTCCCTTGAACCAAGTGATAGCATTGTTGAAGAAACACTTTTATCTGGAAAGGGCTGATATTCTAAAACATAAAGGAAAAAAAGGGCAAAGGGTTTTTTTGAAAGTAAAAGTTGCTTCCATGTAATCAGTTCTAGACCGAGGAAATAAGTTATATTATATAACCAATTATACATACTCACTGGTATGGGGGGGCTTTAAATAGGTGTGTACTGCAGATATGTATCTATGGCCAGTCGAATTTTATTTTGTTTTGGTGTATCTATAGATATTATGTGATAATCTGGTTTTGATGATTTGTTTTATGATTATCTAAAATATATAATTAGATACATACTTAGTTCTATACATAACAAGTTCTGTAAACCCTCTATTTGGTTCAGCAATGCTTCACATAGAGCATGCGCTGTCATTTTTTTAAACAGGGCACCAGTGGTAGCACCCTCCCACCCTCTTAGAGACAATCAATACTGGATATATTACTTGGAATAATATGATTGTGTAATACAGTAGCATTGACAATCATTTGCCTGGTGATAGAGACTATTGTATCATCAATCTTTATAAAATTCCCTTTATTTTGTAAACTTGTCTATATGTAATCTTATGCTTAAGTTGTGTAGTTACTTTTGCTGATAAATTCTGTTTTGGTAAAGCTTTTCCTAAAGATGATGCTCAGAGATCCAACTTTGTGGAACCCAAGAAAATCTCCTTAAAGGGGTACTCCACCTCTAGACATCTTATCCCCTATTCAAAGGATAGGGGATAAGATTTTTTTTATTGATTGGACTTATTGATCGCATTTTATTCATTTTTTCATGATATAAAAAGTGACATAAAAATACACTATTTTGGACTTTGGATTTTTTTTTCACGTAAGCCATTGACTGTGCGGTTTAATTAATGATATATTTTTATAATTCGGACATTTCCGCACTCGGCGATACAACATATGTTTATTTTTATTTACACTGTTTTTATTTTGTAAATGGGAAAAGGGGGGTGATTCAAACTTTTATTAGGGGAGGGGTTAAATGATCTTTATTCACTTTTTTTAACTTTTTTTTTTGCAGTGTTATAGCTCCCATAGGGGGGTAAAATACTGCACACACTGATCTTTTACATTGTTCAATGGTTTCTCATAGGAAACCATTGATCAGTGATTCTGCCGCTTGACTGCTCATGCCTGAATCTCAGGCACTGAGCAGTCATTCGGCAATCGGACACCAGGAGGCAAGGTAGGAGACCCTCCTCGTGTCCCAGAGCTGTTCGGGATGCTGCGATTTCGCCGCGGACATCCCAAACAGCCCCCTGAGCTAACCGGCAGTGATTTACTTTCACTTTAGACGTGGCGTTCAACTTTGAACGCCGCGTCTAAAGGGTTAATAGCACGCGGCACCGCAATCAGTGCTGCACGCTATTAGCCACGGGTCCTGGCCGTTGTTATCGGGTCCCGACCTGATATCAAGCCGTGGCCCCGCATTATAGAAAGGGAAAGGACGTACCGGTACACCCTTGGTCCTTAACAGGTTAAGCATCCAACCTGTTTCAGGTGTGCTCCTCGCCCTTAGTCGAGTGACAAAATTTCCATTACAGGGGTATTCCCAAATTACTTTGTGTGCTGGATTTTTGTTGCCTGGCCCTTTTGCTGTACATGAACATTTGGACGTGCTGAACATTTGTGAGTATGAGGAAATCGAAATCAAGAGAAAAAATGTATAGCCACCTTCTTTTCCCCAGTCAACACACCTCAGGTATTGAGTAACAATATACAAGGTTAGTAAAGCATTTAGCAATATCCAGATGAAGAAAGAAAGGCTTCAGCACTTATCCAGTCAGTTTAAACTTCTGGCTTTATTCCATCATATAAAGGGACATACAGTGGAAACATACAAGACAGAGTTCCCATTGTTTCATGCATGTAGTGTTTTATATTTGCCTGTTGACTTCCAGCTAACATCTGGCTGCACACTTAAAAAAAAGATGCATTTTAAATGAAATTTTTATTTTATTTTATACTATCGGTATCATTGTAGCATCCCCTTAAACAGCTTGTGCTTAATTTAATAGAACGTATATAGAATAGTGTCTAGTTCGGCAGATTCCCACTTCTCACTTGGGGTGAAAGCATAATTCACAGATTCACAGCTTATTCAATGCCCTATAATTTCAAATGAAATATTTTAAATTTACCCTGGATTTGCCAAAAATACACAATCTGTGTAGTATTGTATAGTACTCTATTCTCCCCCCAGTAGCAATGCTTTTAGAGTAGAATTTCGCCACAATAAGGCATTGGATGAAGTATTTCAACTGCGTATTTGAAGGTAAAGTAAAGCCCCCTCTAAATATGTGGGTGCTGTAAAATGAAGGCGTTGTGTTCTCTTTTCTCTTTCTTCATTCACTAGCAGTCAGTTCTTCCCTGAAGCATATTTCTTTATAGATTATATAGGAAACTGCTAAATAACATATCTTGCTGTACAAGCTGGAGTTAGCTGGAGAAAAAAAAAAAAAAAGAATCTTATTTTGCAGTTTTTTGTATTCACAAGTTAATATGCAATCTATATTGTTTCTGCACTGTTTTACATTACACTTGAGCAGTACAAGTCCTGCACGTGTGCTTGTGTGAATGTGAAGGGGTTAATCTTCCAAGTTAAGGTAGGGTAAAATAGAAGTGTGAAGGTAGTGAGAATAATAAAGCGAACACTAAAGAAATGCATTAGAAAACGAATTACATTAGGCGGTGAAGGTCCCGGGTGTGATGTGATAATCACTTAAGACTGGGCACTTTCTTAACTGAACTGTAACAACCTTATTGGAAAATATTCCCCAGTCTAGTACGTGCAAATGACCGCATTCTTTTCTTCAGCAGCGACAAGTGTGTCCTTATAGAGAATTAAAAACATGGTTAAAGGGAGGCTTTTCATGGAAGTTAATTTTTAAACACAATTACCATGGTCATTTCACAATCATCTTATGGGTGTATGTGTGTCTATTATATAGTTTATATTATGTAACACATAGGTACATCTATCCATAAATATTCCACACATGCAGTGTCTTGTATAATGTACGTATGATAATTTATATGGTGAGGGGGCTACAGTATAAAGATAGGCCAATTGGATGAGGTAATTAATTAGAATATTCTGCTCCCCCAGGGCTCCGTCTCTGACAGGGGAAGAGGCTGCTGTTTTGTGTTTCAGCAGAACCTTTGTGGCCTGCTACTGGTCATTACATCCGCAATGACTCTCCCCGGACACAGGCCATGACCCTTAGCCATCTTCCCTGGGGACTGGTGTAAGGTCAAAGAGCAAACTCAACTAGTGATGGGATTATATTGAACACATATACTGGGGTCATTGAAAGCATTAAGTCAGTGCAGTGTGCTTTACAATCTTAAAGTAAAATAAACCAAAGCAGGTAGATGTTACCCACTCGTCCGAAAAAATATGTGATATAGTAGATTTCTGTATCGGCTGGCAGACCATGTAATATAAGTAATTCGTACTGTATGTGATTGGCTTATGTGGAAGCTAATTATGTAGTGATGGCTTAACCCAATTCATCAGTCACTTGCTATGGATACTGTACATTGATCGTTCCTCATCACAAGATAAGCTCACTTAGTGAAATGAGTGGAAGAATCCATACCTATTGCCAAAGCTACTCCACCGTATTCCCTTTGATGCTTGTTGTTAACATCATATCTCATGGAGGTATAAAATACAAAGCTTGTTTCAACGATTCCCCCCAAAAAAGCTACTTTGAAAGCAGCTTAACACAATGATGGTTAGAAATAAGTATTAGTGTAGCAGTTTCTTCTTTCTGATATGTTTATAACACATATGTATCTAGACTATAAAAGTGTGTTATGGTCACTTACTGAATAAATGGAAGCTTGGTGCTGGCTAGATTGGGGTCCGGGCCAGAGTTAGAGGAGGACAGTCATCACCAAGTGAAACCCCTGGGCATCCAAGGCATGAGACTTTAAAGGGGTATTCCGGCTTTATACATCTTATCCCTCATCCAAAGGGAACTGCAAAATAACATAAGATGTGTGATCGCAGGGGTCCTGCCGCTGGGGACCCCCCGTGATGTCATGCCACGCCCCTCCATTCATGTCTATGGGAGGGAGCAGCACGGGCATCACGCCCCCTCCCATTAACATAAATGGAGGGGGGGTGACGTGAAGTGATGTCACTAGGGGGCTTGGCCGTGACGTCACATCCCTGTCTCAGAGGCAGTGCCCGGCACAGAATATCGGGGGCTGTACCAAGATCGCGGGGGTCCCCAGCAGTAGGACCTCTTCAATAACACATCTTATCCCCTGTCCTTTGGATAGTGGATAAGATGTATAAAGCCGAAATACCCCTTTAAACCTGATGCTTTAAATCCCTGGACTGTAGACTCTGATATAAACTGAATGTACATCATTAAGACCTGCATACAGCTGAAATCTGTAAAATATGAAATTAACCACCCACATCACTAAACTTAACCCCTTAAGGACTCAGCCCATTTGGACCTTAAGGACTAAGACAATTTTATTTTTACGCTTTCGTTTTTTCCTCATCCCCTTCAAAAAATCATAACTTTTATATTTTAATCCACAGACTAGTATGAGGGCTTGTTTTTTGTTCGACCAGTTGTCCGTTGTAATGCCATCACTCACTTTACCATAAAATGTATGGCGCAACCAAAAAAATACTATTTGTGTGGGGAAATTAAAAAGAAAACCGCAATTTTGCAAATTTTGGAAGGTTTTGTTTTCACGCCGTACAATTTATGGTAAAAATGATATGTGTTTTTTATTCTCTGGGTCAATACGATTAAAATGATACCCATAATTATACACTTTTCTATTACTGTTGCGCTTAAAAAAAATCGCAAACTTTTAAACCAAATTAGTACGTTTAAAATCCCCCTATTTTGAAGGCCTATAACTTTTTCATTCTTCCGTATAAGCGGTGGTATGAGGGCTCATTTTTTACGCCTTTATCTGTTCTTTTTATTAATACCATATTTGCTTATACAAAACTTTTATTACATTTTTTATAAATTTTTTTGGAATAAAATGTTATAAAAAAGCAGCTATTTTGGACTTTTTTTTTTTAACGCTCACGCCGTTCACCGTACGGGATCATTTACATTTTATTTTAATAGTTCGGATATTTACGCACGCGGTGATACTAAATATGTATATAAAATAATTTTTTTTTACTGTTTTTGGGGGTAAAATAGGTAAAATGGGACAATTTACGTTTTTATTGGGGGAGGGGGTTTTTCGCTTTTTTTTACTAAATTTTTTTACTTTTTTTACTTTTATTTTTACACTCTTATAGTCCCTATAGGGGACTATTTATAGCAACCATTCGATTGCTAATGCTGTTCAGTGCTATGTATAGGACACAGCACTGATCAGCATTATCGGTCATCTTCTGCTCTGAAGACTCCCTGAAGGCAGCGGAGCCAGGTGAGGGGACCTCCGTCTGCTGTGCAGGATGATCAGATTGCCGCGGCAGCCCTGCGGGCTATCCGATCATCCTGTTAAGTGACCGCGATGCTGCAGATGCCATGATCTGTATTGATCACGGCATCTGAGGGGTTAATGGCGGACATCCGTGGGATCGTGGGTGTCCGCCATTACCGGCGGGACCCTGGCTGCGATCCACAGCCGGGACCTGCCGCGCATGATGCCGGCATCGCTCCGATGCCCGCGGTTATGCTCAGGATGTAAATGTACGTCCTGGTGCGTTAAGTACCACATCACCAGGACGTACATTTACATCCTGAATCATTAAGGGGTTAAAGAGCCTGCGGCCTATAAGAAGCTGGGAGTTGTGCAGGACCTCAGCGCTCTGGTGTAGGAATGTGCAATGACGTTACTCATCGTGCATTCCTTAACCTGAACAGAGGAGGCAAAAGAGAAGCCCTTACTAGGAGAGGTACCAAACCAGCAGGATGAAGGCAGAGGACAGGATCTAGAGCATATATGCAATCAGCATGGAGTGCGGCCCATTGCAAAAGTGTGACACTGGACTCATGCAAGCTGGATAACAATACAGACAATACAGATATAGAAGAAATACTTTTACTTACCTTCCCCACTTTTAGGCCACTGTTTTTCTGCCCAGTGCCACTGCACAGTAGTTCCAGGTTCAAGTTTGGCACATGGAATTACCCACCCAGCCTTTGATTGGCTGAGCAGACGTTACCATGGGCTGACCCCATCACTGGAAGTACTGTGCAACCTAGGCTTACCCACTTACCTGTGAACATCATGTTACAGTTTAAATATAGATATATTCTACAAAAAAAGGTTTTCACTGTTTTCAGTTTTATGCTCTACAGTTGCATTTGCCTCTGTGGTAGTTGGTATATGACATATCCCTAAAAGCGTAATAGGAATTATTGATATAAACAACCTCTCTTTAAACTAAAGAAGCATGCTGTTCAGCTTTCTTCGGTAATTCCTTGCTATCAGCTATTAAACAGGTTCTACCACAAAGATAAATAAATCTAAATTAATGCATACTGAAAAATTAAAGGGAAACTGACAGTTGATTCACCTGGATTATAACCCAATACACTGGATTATGGTGCGGGTTAACCTGAGTGAAATTATGTATTACTTGCAAAAATCGGTCAAGCCATTTGTTAGTTACAGGATCTGTTGCTAGTATGTAAAAATGTCCCTTTGTGCAATGGATGCGGGAGTTGGATTTTCGATCTTTCCGGCCTTTTTCCTCCTCGCTCTCATATGCCCGCCCATCTTCTGCATATGCACATGAGAGTCAGGAAGAAGGAGGCAGGGAGGACCATACAAACAATTGCTGCCATCACTTGTAAGCCACATGTCCCATATTACTCAGGGAGATGTGCAGCCGATGAGCAAGGATTTTTTTGAAGTTTTAAATGACCCGATCAGCTGTTGAACAAGCACTTGCTCATTTGTTGGCTGATCATCAGCCTTTTTACAAAAGGTCATATTTATTTATTTATTTATATAGCGCCTACAGATTCCGCAGCTTGTTTGGTCAACAATCGCCATGTGTACGACCTGTGGAGACCCTCATACACATTAGTGCGCCAGTCAGCAGCAATCAGTGAGTTTGTTAGACTTTTCTGAGGGCTCCTTTCGCAAGCCACAGGGGTAGGAGGCCTAAATGATGACACTTCCAACCCACTAGTGAAGGATCATTACTGTAGTGGATCGCTTCTCGGCCTTTTGGCTAAGATCAAGTGTAGTACCTTTCCTGTTATTTGGCGGTGTGGAAGACAGGTGTACCAGGGATGGCTGAATAGCACAGCAGTCATCCCCGATGAGACTTGTTCCCTGCTGGATCTGGCCTTAAAGGGGTATTCCAGGCAAAACGTTTTTATATATATTAACTGGCTCCGGAAAGTTAAACAGATTTGTAAATTACTTCTATTAAAAAATCTTAATCATTCCAATAGTTATTAGCTTCTGAAGTTGAGTTGCTGTTTTCTGTCTAACTGCTTTCTGATTACTCACGTCTCAGGAGCTGTTCAGCTCCTATGGGGATATTCTCCAATCATGCACAGCTCCCGGGACGTGACATCATCATTGAGTATTTAGACAGAAAAATTCAGAAGCTAATAACTATTGGAAGGATTAAGATTTTTTAATTGAAGTAATTTACAAATCTGTTTAACTTTCCGGAGCCAGTTGATATATAAAAAAAAGTTTTTGCCTTGAATACCCCTTTAAGGTCCGGGTAGAGTGAAGGCCGAGGTGCACAAGTGCCCTGGGAGTGGTGACCTGAGGGTGCCGGAATTCACTTGGGATTGGCAACCCCACTTGAAGGAAAGCACGTAGCACGCACTTTTTCTCTCACTCTTCTGGGCACTCACCCTTAGTTTCCCGGCTAGGATCGGGGAATTTTTATACATTCGGTCAGATGTCCGGGCAGTATTACACACTGCGCACATCCACTTATGTATTTATTATTTTTGTCACTGTGTCCACTTTTTTGTGTTCTGTTTTGTCCACTAGGATTTGGTAGGGTGCGGTAGCCCTTCTGGGTGTCCCTCCTGCCGGTCTAGGGGAGGTGTGTGTGGCCATCAGGTTCCTCATCTCCCTGCTATACCCCATGGCATCCTTGCTTTGGCAGGATGCCAAACCGTTTTTACTGGTTCGTTGGTGACAACCTGGTTAAAGCCAAGTTGTCCGCCGGGAACACTTTCGGTCCCTGAGTAGCTTCGGCGAAAGGGGACATTGTACCTGGAACCTTGCAAACGCCTTATGGCCGGAGGTGGAGGGTTTGGTCTGTTGGGGGGCCTCCCTCCTTTTGGAGAAGGGCTTGCGATAGACCGCATCCTCATGCACATTTTTTTGTGTGAACACTTGGCCTTTTTACTTGCACTCGGGTGATTTGAGAGCACGCACCTTGGCTTTCAATAAAATAAAATAAATTACCATAGTGGATGTTAGAACCAGAGTCAATAAAGTGGAGCTATAATTGGGTGACAGTGATTGCAGTCACACCCAGATATTTGAGGGGTTCTAAAGGCCACATTCACCAGTATTTAAAATAATATATTATGCAACCTCCCATTGGGCAGCTCCAGTTACTAAAAGTTAGGACCTGCAAGACACATGGAGCTAAGAAACAAGTTATTATACAATACTACAGAAATAGTTTGCATGTTCTCTGTCTGTATTTGTTTTCTCCAGGTCCTCTGGTTTCCTCCCACACCCAAAAAGCTATTTTTATTTACTTATTTTAAAATTAGTCTTGTGTGTCTGCAATAGAGAACTAGACATTATGCCGAATTGGGGACAGGAATGTGAATGGTGACAATCGCTGTACAGTGCTGTGGAATATGTTATGTTATATAAGCAACATAAAACAATTGTTAAACTATATTGCACATTTTGAAATCAACTCGGTAAAATCAATCTTGATGCTTTCAATTTTATAGAAATGTGAATTTTAACAATTCACACAAACATCACACAGATCATCTGGGGCTCTTTGTTTTTTTCTTTTCCTTCAGTTATTTTTTCACTGCATCTGTCTGTAATCTACTTGACCTAAAAGTTGTCTTGTATGGATCATAAGAGTGTAATCATTCTCTATTTCCTAATCAGCACCCTCCCCTCCCCCCTCCATATGCCCTGTCTGGATGGCTGGTGCTTTTCTCTGAATGTTTGAAGGTTTTAATTAGTCCTGGGGCTGTAACCTATCAGAGACCCCAAGCAGAAACAAGTCACAATGAGAAGAAGGAGACTGTTGCTCATCAGGTCAATGTGTGTTTTTGGGTGACCGTAGAATGGATGCAAAAAGTTTTTAACCTTTTCAATTTTTTTACATTTTGTTATGTTCTTTAAAATTAAGGAAAAATTTTTTTGCTATGATACTTGAAGTTTAGCTCTTGGGTCCCATTTCTCTTGATCATCTTTGAGATGTTTCTATACCTTGATTGGAATCACCTATGATAATATCATAATAGCTGGCAATGCATCAGAGATTAAAAAAAAAAAAAAAAAAAAAAAAGCCATGAGGTGGAAAGAGCTGCTTGAAGAGCTCAGATACAGGATTGTGTGGAAGCACAGATCTGGAGAAGGGTACAAGTGGCCTCTGGGCACAGTGGCCTCCATAATTTTCAAATGGAAGAAGTTTGGAACAACCAGGACTCTTTCTAGAGCTGACCACCCCACCAACTATGCAATTAGGAAAAAAAGGGCCTTGTAAAGAGTGGTGACCCAATGGTCACTCTGGCTGAGCTTCAAATGATCCTGTGTGCAGATGGGAGAATTTTCCAGAGAGTCAACCATCACTGCAGGATTCGGTCAATCTGGGCTTTACGGCAGAGTGACCAGCAAGAAGCTTTTCCTCAATGAAAGTAAGACTGGTCAGGTTGAGGGAAAGCTGAATGGAGGAAAGTACAGAGATATTCTTAATGAAAACCTGATCCAGAGTGCTCTGATCTCAGATTGGGCTGAAGATCCCCTTTCCAACAAAGCAGTGCTCCAAAGAACACAGCCAAGACAACAGTTCCAGTGACAGTGCCACAGACGCCCCTCCTCCCCCCGTCATGTCCCTTCATGTGTTTTCCAGGCCTCACCAGCAGCAAGGTAAATAGCCATTCATTTTTGTAGGAATGTGTATATATGGTTCTCTATGTATGTATGCATGTTATAGGTATTTAGTGTGTTATATGTGTGACTATGTGGTGATTGAGCCACAACCTGTGCACCAGATGACAGGGGGTGCTGCAGGAGAGATCATGGGGGTTCCCAGAAGTGGGACCCCCGTGATCAGACATCTTTTCCCCCTATCCTTTGGATAAGATGTCTAGGGGTGGAGTACCCCTTTAAGCCCTTCAAGATATTTTTACCCATAAAGCTCTTAGCAACTGTCCATTGTGTAAATACTTGAGTTCTTACCATGTACACAGTGCTGCCTGCTGAATATGACTGCAGGGACAACCCCACACAAGATGGCCCACATTTATCATTGTAGTTGTAAGTGAAGCATTTTTCTACACCTTCTTTGTGTATGCTGGTAATGTGTAGGAGAAAAAAATTTATTAAATGGTCGCAGAGCATTTGATACATTTTGTGCAGGTCACATTTTCTGAAATTTCTCCCTTCACATACACCAAAAAGCAAAGCTGGCCTGGTGTAGCTTTACAGACTTTTCAGTGGTTTTGCGCCTTTTCACAAAAAGGCGCAGTTCATAAATCCCTTCCATATCATGTGTATTGCCTATATCAGTGGATTGCAACTCAAAATCAGCAGAAATGTGTAAACCAAAAGGCACAAAAAGGCGTAAATAAACCCTGCTTCGCCTTTTTGCACCTTTTGTAGACAAAAAAAACAGTCTAAAGTCTGAACAATGATAACTGTCGGCCATTATGCTGTGGATTTGATGCTGTGTATTATAGCTATTTATTTATATGGATTAAATCCGCAGCATAAATCCACAGTATGAAATCTCAAACAGATTTAGTATTAATGAACATACCCTATAACTTAAAGTTTACCTCAACTTTTATACAACTTCTGACATGTCATTGTGACAAGTCAGAAGTTTTGATCAGTGGAGGTCTGTCTGCTGAGATCCCCAACGATCTCTAGAATAAAGGGACAGAAACAATGTGTTTTTGCTCTCTTTCCTTGGAAAGTTGAAGAATAAATGGAGAGAGTTAGAATGAGCAGAGTGCTCCGTCCACCACCTTCCAAGGTGAATTGGTCAAGTAAGTGAGAGCCCGCTCCGCCAATCACTAGCCTCAGTGATGTCCCTCCTTAGACAGCATTCAGATGCCCCGCGATCAAACACTTATCCTCTTTTCTGTGAATAGGGGATACATTTTATTCCCCAGATAACCCCTTTAAAGAGAATCGGACAGCTAGTTCACCCACAATAAACCCAGTATACTGGGTTAAAGTGCAGGTGAAGAGTTGTAGAATAAGGGTTACTCACTGAAATCCGCATGTTATAACTTCTTAATTCCTCATGTGAAAGCACTGACAGGAGGTGCAGAAGAAAGGAGAGTGACACGAGGTGCACCAGGAAGGAGGTTGACAGGAGGTACAGCAGAAGGGAGGGTAACAGCAGGAGGAAGGGTGACAGGAGTTCCAGCAGGAATGAAGGTGGCAGGAGGTGCAGCAGGGGCTCAACAACGTTGTTACATGTGTAATCTATTTACACTTCTGCCACTGCTTGGGCTGGCAAAGATCTAGGCGCCAAGTAGAAATATTAAGTCACTATGGCTACCGGGTACATAGGATTTGCCAAACCCTTCTTTAGAGAATCTGTCATCATTGTCACCTCCACCAACCTATTGGTACAGGCTAATAGTGCAGGTGACACTGATTATAACAAAACTTACTTATGCCCCATCCGTGGTCCCATTTGCATGTTATCTTCCTTAATCCAACGACAGGCTTGGTGCACAGGCTTCGCTCCGGCAAGGTCAGTGTGCTCCTGCTGTTCGCCAAGCGTGCCGCCGGATTAAATAGGATAACAGATGAGCGGGACCACTGATCGGGGGGTAGGTAAATATTGTTAAAATCAGTGTCAACCGCATTACCTGCCTATAGCACTAGGCTAGTGGGGGTGACACTGATGACAGATTCCCTTTAACTAAATGCCAAGCTTCAATTAATAAGGCACTTTAAAACATTGTGTAGCTGGAACTTCGAACTCTAGGATTCATAGCTATATTGCCCAATACTATGACCCCTTTCCATACTGGGACATGTCTGTTTATATACAGAAAACTATTTTATGGGACAAGAGAAGTGTAACATGAAGCTCTTTGTGCCTGAGGTCAAATTCCACCATCTATCCATATACAATATAAAAATGAATCTGATAAGCCATTAGTAGAAATTTATCATTCCCTGTACCAGAGCAGAGTGACAAAATTGTGCTAAATTGTTGCCCGTGCTCTGTTTTTGCATACAAATGTTTTGTGCAAAGTGGGAGTTTAATCAAAATTTAGCAAAAAGATTGCACAATTTTGATCATGATTATTTCCCTTCTTATGTCCACCACTGTCTGCATGAGTGGTGTTCTCATGTCATAATGGGGGAATAAAGGTTTCCCAGGAGTAGTGGCCATTTGTGTCAGCTACCGCAAACACTGCCTTGAGCTGTCATTACACCTTTTCCAATGTAAATCTCACTGTGTGGCTCTTGCCTACTACTACTTGTCAAATGTAACCATATTCTCTCAAGATAACAGGATTGAACAGGATTGGAGAGATGGTTGCCTCCAAAAGATCAGTGCAATCATTGCCTGCCTCTAGGAACATCCAGAGATGAAAACTGAATATTTCACGTTGACCCTGTTCAAGTCATCACATCTTAAAATATCCCAGCTGTCAGCTGTTTCCAGGCATTCCCCGGGGTATGATAAATTGATTATGTGTTTTTAATCAGATGCTTAGAGGATATTGGGATTATATATTAAAGTTCTGCAAAATAATGGGGATTATTATTTCTTCATGTGATATAACTGTAGAGGTTACCATTACGCTTAAAGTTATTCTGTTTGTGGCCCATAAGTCCGCGAAAAAGTATTAACCTATTTTTCTATTTTGTTCACAAAGCCTTGCCATATATTTCCTGAATGGCTAGCTAACTAAGGGTTAATAATGTGCTCTGGCTGGTGCCATGTTCCATTCCCTTAACCACTACGCCTAACACAGCAGGAGACAAATTATTTCCTGCGTTGCTTCGGTCCGTTGGCATCTTTTCGCCAGTAGTTTTTAAATCATCTCTCTCTAGCGTCTCCCTAATGGAAACCACTTGGCTCGTGAGTCGACCAAGCTTATTTCAAGTGTTTTGGCTCCAGAGTAGAAAGGATTATTGTTAGGGAGGGGGTCATCCTTTCACTTTTGCTTGACTTCCCCCTAAATCACACACTAGTGCACCTAACAAAGTTTTATCTTCTATGTTTTCAGTTCTCCACTCTATTTACCTGAGCTACTAAAACGAGAGCGGTGGGATTAGTTGTCATCGGAGAAATTGTGTCATAGAAAAGAGGGAATGGATTACAACTTTTACTACATTTTTTCATGTGTTTCAAGCATCTTAATTCTAATCCTAATTCAATAATTCACCCTGGAACACAACTGATTATCATGTCTAGATGTCATGTTCATTACATGGGTTTTGCATATGGCATGTCATTCTTTAACCAGGCTACATTTATAATCACTACAATTCAGTGTACATTATATTATTTTGATTTATAATTGTTGAGTTATCTAAAAATTATGGCAAACATTGTTTATAGATATGCAATATAGCTTCACAGACGTCACACCACCTATTGAGAAGAACCCAAATTCATAAAGTCCAACCTCAATTTTTTTTTGCAGTATTTGTTCAGGAAAAAAAATAGAAACTCTGTAGTGTAAATGCTATTTACTCTGTCTGAAGGGAAAGAAACCTCTTAACAAATCTGTTACTGGAAATCTGATGCAACATATAAGTAAAAAGCCTCAAAATCAATAGCAGTTTTCTTAGAAGGTAGTAAGATTTTCAGTAACAAAACGCTTTAAGCAGTGCCAAAATGGTTAGGTTGACTTTCATTCTGAAAATCAGTGGTGGTCTGAGTTCAGACACTTCTACAGTTATTCTGTATCGATGACATATTAAAAATCACTAAGAGTGGATTTTCATTTCTTAAAAGTTATTTAATGGGTTTACTACTATAAATATTTTTTATGAAAAATTCAGAAAGCCTTGTCTAGAGTGCTTGTATACAAACAAAGAATCTAACAAAATAACTTCAAGTGGGAACCTGAGCTAGACTGTTTATCCACAGTACTTACATCTGAACTTCCTGTACCTTACTTACCTGTCCAATCCCGGGGCAGTACTGACTACTCTCTGCTCTGCTCTCACTATGACATAGTGCTGGAGATATTGCTTGAGAAAGTTCACTGAACAAGCTGGAGCTATGCTTGTCTAAAAATGACATATGAATGGAGAAACGGATTATTGGGGTTTATAAAGTGGTTTGTGATATGAAAAAAAAAATAGCAACACAAGGGGCTACAACTCAGAAGCAGCACTTAATCGAAGCAGTGAGTTGCTGTTGATTATTATGATGACAATCTAAAGGGAGGGGGTGTAAAGAGAGAAGGTAAGAGAGTTATTTCCCAAAAGAAGCTCAGGTATATACAGTGACCCCTCGACCTACGATGGCCCCAACATATGATCAAATCGACATACGATGGACTCTCAGAGGCCATCACATGTCGATGTCAGCATCGACATACAATGCTTTTTTATGTCGGGGCCATCGCATTAAGTGCTATCCGGGAGCGCCAAATGCTTAAGCTGCTGCCGGATAGCAGCTTAATGTTCCCCGTGTGGTGCGGTAAGTATTACTTACCCCTCCACGATTCTCCGGGGTGCCCTCCGGGTCCAGCGCTGGTCTTCCGGTGTCTTCTCGGCCCTCTCTGATGACGTCAATACGCTGCTGCGCACGTCATCCAATAGGAATGGCGTACACAGCGGCGTAATGACGTCGCTACGCAGGCCCAGTAAGGCCTTGCGGAAGAAAGCAGAGGACCGGAGAAGACAGCAGAGGACCAGAGAAGACAGCGGAGGACCGGAGAAGACAGCGGAGAGCCCAGAGGAGGCCCGTGGACACCATCTTGAGCGGCGGGGACAGGTGAGTACAGCTTCCTATACTATACATTGCACGAATCCCTCAACATACGATGGATTCGACATACAATGGCTCGTTTGGAACGAATTACCATCGTATGTTGAGGGACCACTGTATAGTGAACTTCTAATGATTATAAGCTACATGGGACAGCTGTCGAAAACTTATTGAGTGTTCTAAGATAAAAGGAAAGCTTTTATTTACCTTTCAGGAACATCATGGCTCATCTGGAGTAGGCACACATGCTCAACTTTCACTCAATCCAAGCTTTCTTATGCACATAGCAGCAGCAAGACCCACCACCATGTTCTGTATTTCATCTTGGTCTCCGCTGCTAGAGACAAAATTCCCCTAACAACAGGCAGTGGGCAGCAGGTTGTCAGAGGTATGGAGTCATTTTGAAGTAAATAAAGTGATTTACAAATATGTTATAAATCACGTAGGCTATCAAATGGAGGGAAGTTGTTTGAAACAACAGTGAGCATTGATATAATAGGTAGTTTATCCCAGTGTGTTAGTCTATCTTTACTTAAAGGGGTACTCCGGTGGTCAACGTGTTTTTCCTTTTTTGACTTACCCTATTTGTTTTGTTTCATTTCTATTCTTGTTGTTTAGGCTACTATATTTCCATTCTTTGTTGTCTTTTAAACCCCCACTTTGTTTTCCTATCTTTGCTTCTATTTCCTGTTTCTTGCTGTGCTGAAAACTACAAATCCCAGCATGCCACATGCCTTGCTGGTTTGGGGCGGCTCCTTTTTTTGTTTGTTTGTTTGTTCCGCCCTTTACCCACCCTACTATTTTCCCAGGGCGGCCCCCTTTTATACAGCACACTAATATAGTCAGCCCTGGTTGGGATACACTGGCATACACACACAAAAGGGACTACAACTCCCAGCATGTGTCAGTCAGGAGTCTTCATTCTGTGGTATAACACCAGCATGCTGTCTCTGTAGTCTCCTGGGGGTTGTAGTTCACCACACCTCTATAGGGCATACACCAGTCTTTCCCAACCAGGGTGCCTCCAGGTGTTGCAAAACTACTACTACCAGCATGCCTGGAAAGCCAAAGACACCCTGGTTGGGAAACAATTCAATTTGTTTGTAATATACTGAATTGGCTAGAACAGTGTTTCCCAATCAGTGTCATTTCCATAGTTTTACAACAGCTGGAGGCACACTGGTTTGGAAACACTGGTGTAACATGATGTGTATGCTGAATAGGCTAGGACAGTGTTTCCCAATCAGTGTGCCTCCAGCTGTTGCAAATCTACAACTACCAGGATGCCCAAAGTCTGTCAGGGCATGCTGGGAGTTGTAGTTTTGCAACAGCTGGAGGCACACTGGTTTGGAAACACTAGCATACACACACATAACAGGGACTACAACTCCCAGCATGTGTCATTCAGGAGTCCCCCCTCCCCCTTCACATATAGACAGGGCTGGCGTTAGGGTGGGGCAAACCAGGCAATTGCCTAAGGCCCCCATGCCCCCATCACGCTGGGGTCGCCGGGAGTTAGCGCACGCAGGGACATCACTGACATCCCGTGCGTGCGCCCATAACAATGGCGGAGCGGAGCATCGAGGAGGACGCGTGCCAGCCGAAATGGTAAGGCACCAGCTGGCAGCATGTCCTCTTCGGTGCTCTGACCACCGATCCTCCGGTCTCGGGACCTAGTGCTATGGTCTATAGGCCATAGCAGTAGCTCTTGACTCCGGACCGGAGGACCGTTGGTCGGAACACTGAAGTGGGGCAGTACACTGTATATGGCTGAAGGCTTTATGTCTGTAGGGGAACTATACTGCACCTAATGTGGGGAGCTATACTGCACCTAATGTGGGGAACTATACTGCACCTAATGTGGGGGAACTATACTGCACCTTATGTGGGGGAACTATACTGCACCTAATGTGGGGGAACTATACTGCACCTAATGTGGGGGAGCTATACTGCACCTAATGTGGGGAACTATACTGCACCTTATGTGGGTAACTATATTGCACCTAATGTGGGGAACTGCAATGTACCTAGAACTTTACTGCACCTAATGTGGGTAACTATACTGCACCTAATGTGGGGAACTTTACTGCAACTAATGTGGGGAGCTATACTGCACCTAATGTGAGGGAACTGTACTGCACCTAATGTGGTTAACTATACTGCACCTAATGTGGGGAACTTTACTGCACCTAATGTGGGGGAACTGTACTGCACCTAATGTGGGGAACTATACTGCACCTAATGTGGGGGAACTATACTGCACCTAATGTGGGGCAACTGCACTGCACCTAATGTGGGGAGCTAAACTTTACCTAATATGGGGAACTATACTGCACCTAATGTGGGGAACTATACTGCACCTAATGTGGGGAAACGATACTGCACCTAATGTGCAGGAACTATACTGCACCTAATGTGGGGGAACTGTACTGCACCTAATGTGGGGGGAACTGTACTGCACCTAATGTGGGGGGAACTGTACTGCACCTAATGTGGGGGGAACTGTACTGCACCTAATGTGGGGGGAACTGTACTGCACCTAATGTGGGGGGAACTGTACTGCACACCTTATGTGGGGGGAACTGTACTGCCAACCTAATATGGGGGAACTGTACAAAAATATAAAATTGTACTATTCTGATCCCTATGAGGGTCATTTTTTTGCGTTTTGATTTGTAGTTGTTATCTGTACCATTTTTAAGGTATTTGAAGTGACCAAAAATGTGCAAATCTGGTTAGTGCACTATTATGACTTTTGGGGCCCCACTTTTGATTTTGCCTAGGGCCATGCTAAGCCTTAAACCGGCCCTGCATATAGAGATCATCCCCATTATGAGATTAATTCCCCAGCCCCTGCAGTCCATACATCCCCAGTCCATGTACTTTGTCATCCTCCCCTTCAGATAACACACTTATCTTATCTGTGTTCCTTCTCCTGTGCAGACCTGCATCTTCAGAAGACAGAGCAGGGGGAGGGGAGGGGAGGAGCTGTGTACTCCGGCTTCTCATGCAGACCTCCGGGAGGGGGGGAGATGAGGAGAAGTGGCTTATTTCTCTTATGCAGACAGAGAATAAAAAAAGTCCTGACATGTTGCCCACAACAGACTCAGAACATGACCGACGCTGTGGACGACAGTAAAAGAAAACACTCCTAACTACTGAACTTCCTGCCCAACAAACAGGTAAGCAAAACACATACATGCTGCCAAAACATATAACACATGTATATTGCAAAAAAACTAAACTTACAAAGAAGATGCAACATAGTCCCAAAAAATTACCAACAGAGTACCCCTTTAAGCCCCAAAGCTAAGTAAAACTAAATGAAAATGCAAAAAAACAGTTTTGGTTCATTTCTAACGTTGAGGCAATATGCTAACTTTTTTGGAGTCTTTTTGGCATAACATAAGCAGTTAAGGCTTGTCCCTCATACATATAATCCTGGCCTTTGTAAGTCAGTTGTGTAGCAGCTCAGTTCTAGTTAGTATAAAATAATCTCATGTGTCAATATATTCCTTTGTGAAAATAAAAACTTCTGGCATTAAAATAAATACAACATAATTATTTATACTTGCTTTGTTCCACAAAATGTGTTGAACAAAGTTTGCATTCTCCTTGAGTGGATACACATTAATTTTACAAAGTTAAAGCATTAGTGTCAATAAAATAAACTTTTGAGATGTTTAGACCGCACCAGGTCCTGAGACCCTCTGCGATGAGTAATACCCAGATGAACTGTGTGGCGCATGCACTTCACTCCCTGGCTGTCAAGCAAATCCAACTCTTTCACTGCATTAGTCTATGACGTAAAAGCATCAGATCAGATCTTCAATAAGTGAAGAGCTCTGCCGCTATATTAGTCAACTGTTACTGACGATCACAGCAGGTCCCAGGACTGAGACCTGGTGCAATCTAAACTGACAGTTCCGAACATGTCAAAACGTTATTTTAACTAACGCTTTAAGTTGTAATGCCAATACTTTAAAATGTATGTTTTTATAGGAAGTAGTGACATAGATTCTAGGCCATATTTCACAATTCTACAGGCTCTTAAAGGGGTACTCCGCCACTAGATATCTTATCTTAAGATGTCTGATCGCGAGGGTCTCTCTGCTGGGGACCCCGGCTGCAGCACCCCAGACATCCGGTTCATGGAGCAAACTTCGGTCTGTGCCAGATGACTGGTGATGCAGGGCGGAGGCTGGTGACGTCACGGCCATGCCACCTCAATGCAGGTCTATGGGAGGGGGCGTGATCGCCCTCCGGCGCTGCACCCAACGCTCTAAAAGAACGTTGAGTGCAGCAGAGAGATAGACATCTTATCTTCATCTTTCTTAAGATGTCTAGGGGCGGAGTACCCCTTTAAGCTTAAAAGTCATGTCTGTACATAACTTTCTCTGGTAACCTGCACTTTTCAAAGTACAGTTCTTACACAATAAGTTAGGAAAATATAAGAAAATTGTACTGTCCCATAATGCGAGCAGCACAGAGCCCAGATCAGCTATCAGGGCTGTCAATCGGTTATAATGTAAATACAATTTTGGGGTACGATAAAGGGTACTGAATATCTTAGGATCATGCAAAATAGAAGCTGATATGTCACATGCTAACTAAATAACAAAACTCAAACAAGCTTGTTTACTGTATGTCTTTTGCTGGGAATTGCTATTTAAATGCTCACAATGAGGGACATTTATCATTGTGTTTCGAGCAGTTTTTGTGTAGATTTGTTGCACATTTCACGCAGCGATGCGCCTTGGCTATTTTTTGCTAATTTTGGGATTACACAAAAAGTGCATACAGACCAGCTGCTAAAGTCACTCTTATGTAGTGGTAATGAATTTATTAACTGCGACTTTTCCCAAATTTGGCGCAAAAAACACTCAAAAGTTGCAAAAATACACCTGCCCAGACTTAGCGGAGCTTTTTGGTGGATGTGAAGAGTGTAATTTTCTAGAAAAACTAAATTTATCAAATGCCCTGCCCCCATTTAATAAATTGAGTGCTCCTACACATTACCAACACTCAAAAAAGAGGTGGAAAAAAAGATTTGCTGACACCCACAATGAAAAATGCCCCCGAATGTCCCTATGACTAGTGATGAGTGGCAGGGGCCATTTTCGTCTTTGCGATATTTTGCAAATATACTGATGATTATTTGTCCAATGTTCGCGAAATTCGCATATTCGCTATGTCCGTTTACTTTTTTCCGCGTATGACACCCACAATGAAAAATGCCCCCGAATGTCCCTATGACTAGTGATGAGCGACAGGGGCCATTTTCGACTTTGCGATATTTTGCAAATATACTGATGATTTTTTGTCCAATGTTCGCGAAATTCGCATATTCGCTATGTTCATTTACTTTTTTCCGCATAAAAAAATTGTATCAAAATTTGCATGTGAAAAGAAAGGATATTCAGCATTACGAATATATATATATAGCACTATATTCTACATATTCACGATAAAAATTTGCATTACGAATATTCATGCTCAACACTACCTATGACAAGCCTGAAGTTCCAGAGCAGATGAGTCAGTGGAGTGGGACAATTGTCTACATTAATTCCGTAACTTGAATCAACTTCACACAGTAGTAAAATCGTAAAAACCTTTTAGTATACTGTAATGGACTTTCATATCATTGTATTAACAGTTATACTTGAACAACAATTGCCTCCCCCACCCTGTTATTTCAGGGAGTAAATCTACACAATGCAGAATATCGGATTTAACTGCTTGTTGTGAATTTTCCATTACGCAAAAGTGTTCAGTTCTGCCTATGAGTAAGCTATAATTCACTTAAAAAAGGGACAAAAGGAGACATAAGGCTGAGAAAACTGTCAGTCAAGGATTTTACAGGAGATAGAAAAACAGTGCATGCCAAGTGGTTCTAATCTGCCGTCACGTTCTGTGTTGTACTACCGTGTGATTCCAATGAACATAGCACCTCCTCAGTCTCCAATCTGAGTGCCTAGAGAAAGATGTATCATTGTACTTGACCTAAAGAAAGAAAGACAGAGAAAAAATATCTTATGTCAGTCTCGCTGCTTTTAACGCTAACTGAGAGCTCAGAAATAAAAGGCCTGTTTAGGACCTATCACTCAGAGCTTACAGGGTGCAGGGCAAGGAATTTGAAAGCAGCCAATCCCTGGCCATGTAGGGGATAACCTGATTGATATGTTTTTATGGGGAATGCTTCAGTTGCAAAAGTCTTTAACAAGGTTTTACCCTCAGGGCACATTTAGAAGGATGTAGTGGAAGAAAAGAGGGGAAAAATGGTTTTTCACCAATTGAACCAAAGCCTTGAGTTACCGTGCATTTCCTTTAGGAAAGATTAAACTCGCCGTCTAATATAGAACCATTTATTTCAGTTGTAATTAAATAATATAGCTTGATCTCCTAACACCTTCCCTGGAATGTTAAACAACAATTAGTTCTTTCACTTCTCGAAAGGGTAACAACAGTATGCCTCAAAATTTGTTGTGGCATCAAAGGTGTTAATTGTCTTTCAACACTAAAGAGTGCAGCCTCAAAGGTTTTCGTGTTACACATCATATAGTTTTTTGCTTCTGGGCTTGTTTGTGGCTTATTACAAAAATGTTGAGAATTGCAAAATAAAAAGAAACAGATTCTCCTAACTGGTGGAAGGGTTTATGCATAGACGTATTGTTATAGCTACACTATTTGTGTATGTTTATGTTTCTTAATGTATTTAAAGTATGTGGAAATAGTTAAGTATTTATAGATATGACTTGAAGTTCTAATCTTGGCCCTTATGCAAAGTCTGTAACAGGGTCTACCATGTACTATTTATAATAATAGTATCTTCCTTTGTGGCAGAGGTGCTTTTGGGCCCTCTTGGGAACCAAGGGTTGAGTTGGGCCCCTTGGGATTTCTATTAAGGGAAACATCATACCATGTTTTAAACTGCATGAAAAAACATGTGTGGTAGCCCTTGGGGGGGTGTATAGTAGTGGGGATGTTGTATCGGTAATGTTAACCCTATAGTTTGTGACGCCAGGCTGAGGGCTAGTATGCTGAGGTAATTCTCCGGCCTATCGCCGCCCTTCCCAGTAACGATAGGTGCATGAAATGACTGAAGGTCCACAAGGAGATTTAACTTGAACTTGAACAACTTTACTTAAGTGCTTACGGTACATCCAAGGCACAGTAACAGTCTAATATAACAGTCCTTATATTGCTCAGTGACTGACAGTTGTTGCGGACCTTGAGGTATTTAGAAAGTCTCTGAATTTAGAGTAGATATTGAAGATCCGTCCAGATTTAGGGGTTAGATTAGATCCGGTGATGCTGCAGAGTGTCTGGGGATTGATACACTCTCGATTTAGTATTGATCAGCCGTCGCCACAAAGCTCAGGCCTAACTCACTGCGAGAATAGCTGTGCAGGTCCTTCTCGGTTGACAGCCCAGGAACAAGAGAGAGAATAATGGCCGCCGCTCCCTTATATGGGCAGGGGCGGGGTGAAACTGATTGGTTCGAATACCTGTCATTCACTCGTACACAGAATGATGGGATTGCATACATCATAGGGACCTCCACAGGTCCTTAAGCAGAAATACCATAGAGTTCACCTAGTCATGTGACCCGCAGGTCCTGGTACGCTGCTGGTTTACTAGATGGGATAGAGGTGACAAGGGGTAGACTTTACAACATGGACCCCTACGTCCTAGGGACTCTGGCTATGGGGACCCATACACATAAAGGGACCGCATAGGATGCGGTATCGGGACACCACAAACCCCCTTACTTAAGATAAGTCGACCTCGACGTCTGTCCCCTGAGACAGAGGGACTAGGACTAGAACAGAATGCTATAAAACAGGATGATCTATACATCTGGTGTACATCCTAATTAAACTAAACACATTTACATTCTTTTGATACCTTTCCTAGTATCTGGATTAGACAATAGAAATCTATCTAGACATTTCAATGCTATCTAGACATTTTAATGCTATCTAGACATTAATGAAGCTACTTATCCTTTAGTTTCTAGCTTCCTATACAACCTTATTAGACCTATTATACATTTTGAAGTTTACTAGACAATTAGGCAGCTATCTGACATGTAGTTGCTAGCTCCTAAGACATTTTATTAGCTCTCCATACAATTTTTATGAGGCTAAACTGAACATTAGCACAGCTCTCTACACATAAGACTATTTAGACATTAGTTCAGCTCTATATACCTTTAGCGTCAAGCTGAATAGACAATATTATTATTATCTCACACATTTTATTTGCCAAACAATAGTTACTTGTTCGTACACAAAAGGTATAATGGCTAGCCGGAAGCTTAGTCACAGTAAGGGTGGCTGCTAGGGTCTATCGGCTACATGCTACTTTCCCCTAGAGCACTTTCAAAACAACCTATCTCGGTTATTCTTAGAATTACGTATTTAATTCTATATTAGTAAGAGCACCTACTGGCCAGGCAGAGCATCTCAAACACGCAATGAAAGAGAAGAAGTGGTGTACCTAACAGTGGCAGGAACTGGGTATCAAAATGCTACAATTCCTTAAGTGTTTTCTTAAGTGAAATATTTATTTTGTACTAGAATATTTTGAGGTAGTACATTTAAGTTAGTAATCTAGGGTACTATGTGTACAAGTACTATTTTAAGGGGAATCCTCCCTACTATTTTTGCTGAGACAGGTGCTAACGATGGGCGACAGCAATAATACTATTCTCGGAGGAGCCGAGGTGTCCCCTGTTGAGTTACCTACTAAACACCTTTAGCATTTTATACATTTGTATGTACAAGAATTATACATATTTTTAGTGTTCAGTGTACACGTGCAGTACATCGATATTTTCTGTGTACAACTCTAACTTACTTTTTATGTACATAGACATTAGACAATTTTTTCTTATGTAAAGACCAAACCTAGTTTTTCTGTACACAGACACGAGGATACCTTCCTGTGTACAGAACCATATACATATTTACTATACATTCATCAACACTCCAACATGTTTCAGGTGCATTCACCCGATAAGGGCAACATTCAGCATTAGAGTTCTTATGATGCTGCTGGTATATACATAAAGCAGACGTGTAAGGATCAGCAGTCCACCTACACTAAGAGTCCAAAGAAAATATACAAAATGGCATGTAAGGATCAGCAGTCCACCTACACTAGGAGTTCATAGGAAGGGAAAGGTAAACAAGGCCTTAACCACAACTCAGCCGGGTACAGTCCTTAATGAATCTCCCACAGGCTAGGAGTCTCTTGACTTAATAGTCAGGCACAAGCTTAGTGGTTACGTTGCTGAACTTTGAACTGGAACAAAACTTAGCACAGTCCTGTTGGCACTATTCTTGAACTTGGTTACTGTAAGACAAAAATGGTTAGACAGAAAAACAATATGACATTACTTTAGAGTCTCTTTAGAAGATGTTCTTCTTTACTTGTAGTGCCTCTTCTGGTTCCTCTATATCTGCAACATCAGGGGCAGGATTAGACTTAACATAGCTTTGCCACGCCACATTGGTGAGGATGGAGTTGTGGAAGGCAGCTTGTGAAGGGGTTATAGGCCTACTAGCCGGAATTAGAGTGGGGCAATAGGGCTTGAGTACCATCTCCAAATTAGGAGCAACCCATGACCCTTTTGTTGGTACCCTGGAAGCAGGCAAACTCTCCATGTCAGAAGAGGGCCTTGGTACATACGTTGGTACCTGTGCAGGAGGCAAACTCTCATTGCTCCGAGAGGGCCTAGGTACAGTCTTTGGTGCCCGCAATTTAGGCTTACTTGCTTGAACTTGAGCAGGACTTGACTCTCGACGATCTGTAGAAAATGAAGAACTTGGCTCTTTGTTGTACATCGAAAATGATGAACTTGACTCTTTGCTGTACATAGAAGATCATGAACTTGACTCTTTGCTGTACTCTTTTGACTGTTGAAGCTCCTCCTCCTTGGGTGCGCTGGTGGAGGCTTTAGGAGCAGACCTTGTCGGCCTCAAGTTGAAGGGATCAGACTCCCAATCCGTTGACGGGAAATATTTGAAAGGAAGCTGTGTTGGGGCTGTTGGTCTAGTGTCCGCTGCAGCCCATTCTCCACGAACGCTCTGGATGGGGGGGGGGTGTACTCCACAATGTCACCCACCTCCAAGGTGTAGAACTTCTTATGGAGATATGGCCTTTGCACTGCTCGCCAGTTTACGAGGATGGTCTGCCCAGTGTGGCAGTCAAGGAATGTCCCATAACCTCTGACCTTTTCGAACTTGGCCACAGTTGCTCTTCTTCTTTCTAATGGCTCCTCCCCTTCTCAGGGGTGATCCCATTTACGGATGTACAATGCCTCCATTTCTTGGGTGTTTTCTTGATACCGCACTCTTTCTTCATAAGGCAAATGCACGTGCTTGGGAGCATAGAATTCTTTGTATCGGGCCTTTAGCTCTTCCATCAATTCGGCCAGCTCGGCTTCCTGACGGGCCCTTTCCCTTTCTGCAGTTGGGATTGGTGGGAGTGGCTTCCCAGGTAATGTTGAAGTACTCTGTGCATGTACTCGATCAGCTCCGGCTCATCTCCGAACACCCATTGCGGCAATTTTGGTGAGCACGGTCGTGCACTTGGCAAGCTTGATCGAGGAATGACCTCAGGGCTGGAGGAGGAAGAATAGGCCACCTCTGGTGAGCAACTCACAACAGACTCCTCCGATGGGATCTCGGCCCACGAGCCCCAGGTTCTGTGGTGAGGGGACAATATCACCGGTGACGCACCTCCAGGTGTCCCTGCACTGTTCGCTGGAGGTGTCTCTGGCCAATCGTCGTCATCATCAGGCAGTGGGGGAAGATTGCAGGCCCCCTCTTCGTCTAATGACAACCGCTGCAGACGGTCAGCAAGCTCTTGAAAAAGTTGGGCTGCGACTGCCATAACTTTCCGTGTTTCCTGCGCCATTTTGCCAACTTCACCACGTGGAACACTGCTCTCCGCCATGTTTGTACTCTCCGGCTCTCCGTGCAGACTGAAGAGGTTGCTCTGTGTGGTGTCTTTTATAGTGGGCTCCTTCAAAATGGCGCTGGGCAGGAAGGACACTGTCGGTGCAACCCCAACTTCCGGTCCCTCCAGAAACGACTCCTGTATCTCTGAGTTCCCTTTTGGCTGCGACACAGCAACTTGGTGGCAACGCCCAGGGGTGGGGCGCGGCGCAGCGCGGGCTTTCTTCGTGTGCTTTTCCGGCAGCAGTTCGGCTCCGCCTGTGCCGACTGGACCAACGGATCGCAGCATGAACTCATTGCGCAGTTTTCACATCTTAGTTGTAACAGAATTTTCGCCTCCCCCCTTACTTTTCTCTTGGCCCCCTTGTATGGTGCACCACAAGCACCATTCCTGTACACAGCAACACTATTTACAGCACATGAATAAAGTTCTTTTCTGGGGGGGGAGTACACTTTCACTAATGGCGACTGTAGTAGGCACACATCCGTATCCTGTTCGTGCAACGCCAAAAAGGCTTTGTGGTAGCCCTTGGGGGCTGTATAGTAGTGGGGATGTTGTATCGGTATATGAGGGGTTAATGTTTACCCTATAGTTCGTGACGCCAGGCTGAGGGCTAGTATGCTGAGGTAATTCTCCGGCCTATCGCCGCCCTTCCCAGTAACGATAGGTGCGTGAAATTACTGAAGGTCCACAAGGAGATTTAACTTGAACTTGAACAACTTTACTTAAGTGCTTACGGTACATCCAAGGCACAGTAACAGTCTAATATAACAGTCCTTATATTGCTCAGTGACTGACAGTTGTTGCGGACCTTGAGGTAATTAGAAAGTCTCTGAATTTAGAGTAGATATTGCCGATCCATCCGAATATAGGGGTTAGATTAGGTCCGGTGATGCTGCAGAGTGTTTGGAGATTGATACACTCTCGATTTAGTATTGATCAGTCGTCGCCACAAGGCTCAGGCCTAACTCACTGCGAGAATAGCTGTGAAGGTCCTTCTCGGTTGACAGCCCAGGAACAAGAGAGAGAATAATGGCCGCCGCTCCCTTATATGGGCAGGAGTGGGGTGAAACTGATTGGTCCGAATACCTGTCATTCACTCGTACACAGAATGATGGGATTGCATACGTCATAGGGACCTCCACAGGTCCTCAAGCAGAAATACCATAGAGTTCACCTAGTCACGTGACCCGCAGGTCCTGGTACGCTACGCGCAGGTAATTAACTATTCATTTACATTTATATAACTATATTTACATAAACCTTGCATAAGTTACTGGTTTACTAGATGAGATAGAGGTGACAAGGGGTAGACTATACAACATGGACCCCTATGTCCTAGGGACTCTGGCTATGGGGACCCATACACATAAAGGGACCGCATAGGATGTGGTACCGGGACACCACATATGTAAAAACTCTGATGTTCTTTAAGGGTAGGGTCACAAGTGCCGTATTTTGCTATGTCTTTGCTGCTGCATATTTAGCTACCCGTTGACTTCAATGGGTAGGAAAATACACAGCAGCAAATACGCAGCAAAATACGACATGTGTGACCCTCCCCTACATGTAACATTTGTGTTATATTTAGGGCATTTTTGTGTATTTTTCATTTAGTGCTGTGCTGCATTTAAATGCTACAAACCATCCTGACCAATAAAAACATGCACAAAAATGCTGTGTATGAAACCAGCCTTGGGGAGTCTTTTACATCTAACAAAGGAAAGATATGTTTATCTTTCACTTGCCAACAGCACCAAACACCTTTCATAGCTATAAATAGATCACAAAAGTACACACCATGTTCACACAGGTCTTAAAAGCTGCAGATTTGTTGACCATTTACAGTTTTAAAAATGACCCTGTAACACCATGGTACCATAGCTAAAAGAGTTCTTTCATTTTTTCATGTATAAGCATTTTGTACATACAGTATGTTGAATATTAAACTATGATAACATGAATACAAACTTAAAATTCATGTTTCCTATTTTTTTTTTTTTTTTGTCTTTTGAGGGGATAGAGGTAAGGGTGTTCCGTAGAATTTTTCTTACAGCAGTTCGGGACTAAAATGGTTGGAGGAATCTGGCACAGTGAGTACATATTACATAATATAAGTCCAGAGCTTGATAAACAATTGCGATGGTGGAAATTGTGTTGTAAGGTCTTCTCTAATGTCATTTTAAATGGAATGTTCTCATAAGGATGTGAGAAAACCTGACTGTTACAATTATTAGTCATTTCAGATGAGATGACTGCAGAACTGGCACTAGTGACACCATGCTGGTTTTGATAATATAATGGACCTTGTTTGTGCCAGTGGTGTAGGAATCCAGTGTTATGCTCAACCTCTCTTCACTCAAACTGGACCTGTGAAATTGGTAAAATTGAATTAGATGCATTAACTAGAGATTTTATCTACCATTGTTATACCTTTTTTAATCTATCATATATTATACCTATTGCCAAGGTCTGGTTTAGTATACCATGAGGATATATTTGTAGAAATCTGAACCTTAATCTATTCTATGTGAATTGGAGAAGATCTAGATTCTAGAGGGTCACATCTAGATTTTGATTTAACTTGTATCCTTCGTTCACAAAGGGATGGCAACCATTAAATGCAACAAGAATGCACATTCATCCTGTTATCATTGTTAATATAAAGTTAATGTTTAAGGAAATGCTAACATTATGGGTGAATAAAGACCGTGGCTTACTTCTGAGATAGTATGCATACGAGGTTGTTCATTTCATCTTCAGTATTTCTCCAACCATAGAATTCATACCCCCTCCTTTCTCCTCCTGCTACCAAAACATAACAGAACAGCGCAGGATCTTGATTTTTAAGTAACTGTAACTAAAGTCTTGATTGGCTAACGCAGTGGAAAATATGCTAAAAGCGCTTGAAGGAAAGGCAGCGAAGATTGGAGGAGTAATTTAGTCGAGGCGGCCTAATCTCCCTCACATGAACTGGCACGGCACAGAATCTGTGTGTCAAAGACACTTCCGCTTCTTGAAGCACAAACACTATGATCCTTTCTGCTTGGGTTCCAGCTATGTGCATCCAACCTTCCCTTCTTATGTAGCCCCTGGTGCTTGGTTTTGTATGTATATGTAATTTCCATCAACTGCAATATACATACAGTGCTGTATAAGAGCACAGGCCAGAAAAAAGCACTCTCGTACATAGGGGAAGGAGTGGTTTCTGAAAAATGTCACATGTTATTAAAAGGGAGATCCTGTTTCAAGGAGTTCACAATCTTGTTAACTTGTAGGCGTCTCACAGACAGGGTAGAAGTGCCTTGATTAACAAGTGCAGGCTTTTGAAGTCAAGTGCATCTGGAGTTGGTTACATAGTTAGTGAGGTTGAAAGAAGTCCATCAAGTTCAACCTTTGTCATATTTCGTCTCTGTTTATCAGAAAGAGGTTGGCGAGTATTTCTTCTTTTGAATAATGGCATTCATAGTTAAAGGCTACTTTAAGTAAAAAAGCATATTTACAAATCACACATCGGGTTATCCGAATTGGATCTTAGACAAGGCCCGTAAACGAGTGGACCCTCTAATCAGATCAGCCTTATTGAAAGACAAAGAGCGTAATCAGGTCAGTGATGCCATAACATTTGTTACAACTTATAGTCCTGAATTCAGCAAGATTAGAAACATTGTATCCAAACACCTCTCCATACTTCACTCCGATCCTGGTCTTCTTAGGTATTCAACTCGCAGAGCTCCTACACTGTCCAATTTTTTAGCTCCCAGTACAGTGGCCGATAACAACAGAAATGACACTTGGTTATCAATGAAGGGATTTTTTAAAATGTTCAGAAACCAGATGTGTGATTTGTAAATATGTGTAGAGATGTACCGCAATTGAGGGCACAATTGATAACAAAAAACATAAGATTCACAATTTTATAAATTGCAACTCCAAACTAGTAATATACAAAATTGTATGCACGGAGTGTTCACTCATTTATATTGTTAGTATCAAACGTTCATTAGGAAGGGGATTCAAGAGCATATTCGACAATCAGCAGGTCCCCTCACTAGCGGTATGTCTAATGTATCGAGACATTTCTTCTCTGTTTATAATGGGGATATTTAAAAACTGAAGTTTTCTGCAATAGAAAAAATTATCCAGAGCAGAAGAGGAGGTGACAATATTCGTCACCTACACAATAGAGAGGCTATGTGGATTTATTTGTTCAATAGCATTCACCCTTTTGGTTTGAACAATAGAACGGATTTGATTCTTCATTATTGATTTTTTTGTAAGCTTATGCCTATTTGTTTCTTCTTTTTTGACATTGTATGCACCTTTTTGCTATGTTTGTTTTTATTGCACTCAGAACAATAAAGTAGGTTGTCTAATAATGGTCCGATGGTCCGGTTCCAGTTCTCCCTCCCCTGTGGGAGAAGAACACCGGGCTTATTCAGTATAAAGAAGTGTGTCAAAGAGACCACACGTATGCCATGACTAAAGGCCAATCGGCCTGAAACGCGTTGGTTTCACAGGTCTTCCACTATGCACTAATGCACTTTTGTCCTTCAGCTAATTTTTCCTGCCTTTGTATGGACTTTTACTATGACTTAATCAAAGGAATGTTTTTACTCAGTGTTGGCTCCACCTTCTCCTATGGTATTCACTTTGAGGCTGGCCATGCACGTACCAAAACAGCTGAGCTGAATTCCTACTTCACTAATTTACAAACCTGTTTAACTTACTGGCATCAGTTGATATGGAAATAAAAAAATAAAAATTCCACCAGAGTACCGCTGTAACTAACAGATAACTAAGAACCAGATAAGAGTGTTATTTTATTTTATATATTTTTTGACTTTCATATCTAAAATATTGTTCTATACTAGCAGTTGTGGGGTTAATGCAATACACACAAACATGTATATATGTAGATATGTATAAGTAGATATGAATGAGCCATTTTGGTATATGTTCACATTAAAAGTTAGTCTTGTCAGTTTCTTTCCGCTTTGCACTAACCAAAGACCCCCCCCCCCCCCCCCTTTCTATTCATAAGCTTCATAAGCCCCTAATAAGTTTAATTGGAAATTATGTAAATTATCTTGGTTTTCATTGGAGTAATGGTCAGCATACAATCTGAAAAATTGGTTCATTTATTGTGACATATACATACTGTATTTCTGTATATATATATACATATATATATATATATATATATATATACATACACACACACATATTATATATCTATTTTTGCTCTTTATTGTAATTCTTAAAAACATTACCAACAACTGTGTGTGCCACTTCACTTTATGCTTGGGGTGTGTACACCAGCGCATATGCCAAGTGTATCCCTAGGGCTACCATTGACCAAACAGACGCCAAAAGAGCATCACTTTGGCCTGCATTGGGCTTGAGTACATCTATTAAATAGTGCAGTAGACTGTGCTACGCCATACAATAGTATGCAGTAAAATCTATATTTACTGCAGCATATATTTTTTTTATAATGGAAACTTATGGGTGATGGATGTCTTTGCTTATACAGTGGGATATGTCATAGCCATCTGTAAGAGGTATACGTTGAAAGGTTTTCCCAGTGTATACATCAGATGGAGGCTGAAAAGGATCAAAATGTTATAAATTTTTCTGGCCGTTAAAGCTGGGCATGTCAGAAAAGAGCTCAAAATTTTCAATTGTAGGTGACTGATATTTATGCAGATAAGGGAAGAGGACAGTAAAAAAGATACAGATATATAACAGAAGAGTTGGTTGAAAATGGCTTTCGATTTAACCCCTTCCCTCTTTGGCGATTTTTCATTTTTGCATTTATGTTTTTTCCTCCTTACCTTTTAAAAATCAAAACCCTTTCAATTTTGCACCTAAAAATCCATATTATGGCTTATTTTTTGCATCACCAATTGTACTTTATAATGACATCAGTCATTTTACCCAAAAATCTACGGCAAAACGAAAAAAAATTGCCATTGTGCGACAAAATGGAAGAAAAGACGCCATTTAGTAAATTTTGGGGGGCTTCCATTTCTACCCAGTACATTTTTTCACTATTTTTTGCAATATTATAGCCCCCATAGGAGACTATAACATGCAGTACATTGATTCAATACACTGATCACTGCCATTGCATTGCAATGCATTGATCAGTGTTATAGGCGGTTGATTGCTCAAGCCTGGACACGCAGGTAAAGCGATTTTACTGTGATGGTCCTGATCAGCCCTACTGAGTTGCCGGGAAGCTTTTACTTTCACTTTAGACGCGGTATTAACTTTGATCACCACGTCTAAAGAGTTAATGCCAGACATCAGCCTGATCGGCGATGTATGGCATTAGCCATGGGTCCCGGTAGCTTCACCGGGTATGATGTGCGCTCACCTGCTGAGTGCGCGTCATACCTCGGGAGCCACTTATGGACGTTTATAAAAATCCATATGCGTCAAGGGGTTAATGTAGGTTGACTGCAGCGGTGAAGCTGAGTAGGTGGTGGGGCATGTACCCTCAGAGTGAGTGAAGGTTGACACAGAAGGGTGCTGTTAGCCACTTCCACTAAAAGAACACAAGATATGCAGCATTACCTTCCACATTCCTCTTCTTTCTGTCAGCAACAATGTTTAGTAATAGTATTTTTGCATGTTTTTTTTTAAGGATTTTAACTTCTAATGAGGACCAAAAGACCAGCAACATTGAAGGTACCCTTAACTGGTTTTGGACCCATGACACAGTGGTAGGTGGCACCAAACCAAATCTTTGCAGTGAGTGAAGGCAAGCCCTGCTTGTTTGTAGAGGACATACTGAGTGCAGAATAAATGTTAAGAAAGTGGATGCTATTTTATTTTGGAAAGGACCATATGCTGGTAATATAATGGAAAAAAAACATGTAATAGAAGCTTTTACATGAAGATTAATGCATATTTGTACAGGGTGGGTACAAGAAAGTGTGGGAATAAAAAGTTGGAGAGGCATGGAAACATTTCTCTCAAGAGTTTGGCAAAGAGTATCTAAATAGGTTCAAACTTCTGCACTGATAACTTCTGTGTTTTTAAAGGGTTTATGCAGGAATAGAAAAACAAAGCTAATTTCTTTTAAAAAAACGCTCCCGCTCTGTCTCCAGGTTGGGTGTGGTTCTGCAGCTAAGTTTCATTGACATGAATGGAGAAAAGATGTAAAACCAAACACAATCTGGGGACAGACGTTGATTTGTTTTTGAAAGAAATTAGTTCTGTTTTTTTTATTTTTTATTCCTGGATAACCCCTTTAATACTATGGAAAAGAAAAAAAAAATAACTGTTTCAAGGTACAAGAGTAAAAAACAAAAAACTGATATTCAATTTTTGAACAATAGGATAACAATAACCATTAACCCTTTGCACACATGTTAAGGGTCTTTTACTTGTAATTGTAACACTCACGTTTCAGTAGACTGGAACACAGATGAAAGTGGATCTGCTGGACCTGTATGGACCGACCGTACCAGGGAGCAGAGTCTAAGGTGCCACTGGTTTTCACCAGAGCCCGTCGCAAAGGGGGATGGACTTGCTGCGGCAGGCGGCAGCAAGGTCGCTACCCCTTGCACGGCTCGACCACACAGGCGGCTGAGGAGATTCGAGGCACAGGTGGGATAAGGCAACTCGTGGCCTGGATAGCTGAGGCCAGGGCAGGTGGCACAGTAGCATAGTCAGGAACGTAGCAAATGGTCAGCAGGAAGGCATCAAAGGAGCAAGGTCAGGTCACTGAGAAAAGGTATGATACACGGCAAGGCAATTCACAGGAATGCTTTCTATAAGGCTCTAGGGCAACAAATATCCGGCAGGGAAGTATGGGAGGAATTTATCAATGAGCCACAGGTGTTACTTCCCTAATGGGCGCACTGGCCCTTTAAAACACTGGTCCTTTAAATCTTAAAGCTCCGGCGTGTGCACACCCTAGGGGATGGGGACACGCGCGCCGGAGCAGAGAGGCAGAGGCAAGAGAAGCACCAGGTGAGTGACGGGCTGGGATTCGCATGCGAATCCCAGCTCCGCCGGCAGCAGCAGGTAACGGGACCATGCGCTCACGGCCAGCATGTGCAGCCGGAGGGCATAGCGTAACAGGTCTCCCCCTCCTTTTACAATTCAGAAAACTCCTGAGAAGGTCACGGTCCAGGATATTCTTCTCAGGTTCCTAAGATCTCTCCTCAGGATCGTAACCCTCCCAGTCGACCAGAAAACATTGTTTAGTGGCAAGAATCTCTTTAACTTTGTAGATGTCAGAAGAGCCGGAGACAGGTGTGGGGACAAGATTCTTTTGAGAAAACCGTTTTACGACAAGAGGCTTGAGGAAAGAGTCGTGGAAGGAATTGGGAATACGAAACGTGGCAGGTAGATATAGTTTGTATGAGACAGGATTGATCTTTTGTAGAATCTGGAAGGGACCAAGGTAGCGAGGACAATGCTTGTAACACAGTATCTTGAAGTGGATGTACTTGGATGAAAGCCACACCATGTCACCAGGAGAGAAGGACAGAGGAGGTTAAGAAGCCTGGGATAACAACTGTCAGGTCTGTTGCCAGATGGTGGAGAAGTAACGGACCAGCTCATCAACAGCAGGCACACCAGAGGAAACTGGGAGAGGAAGAGGAGAATGGAGATGGAGTCCGTAGACAACAAAAAAGGGAGACGACTTTGTGGACTCAGAATCGTTATAATTATGTGATAATTCAGCCAAGGGGTAGAAGGTCGACCCAATCGTCTTGGCGAGCTGAAACAAAATGCTGAAGATTAGTCTCAAGAATTTGATTAACCCTCTCCACCTGACAGTTGGACTGAGGGTGGTAGGCTGAGGAGAAGTCCAGATTGATGTCCAGATGGTTACAAAGGGCTCGCTAGAACTTAGAGACAAACTGCACACCAAGATCCGAAATAATATGCTGAGGAAGACCATGTAAAGAGATGCAACAAGAAGTACTTCGCCAGCTGCGGGGCAGAAGGAAGACCTGGTAGAGGAATGAAATGAGCCATCTTGGATAACCGATCTACAACGACCCAAATGACAGGGTTATTATGAGATGGTGGCAAATTGGTGATGAAATCCATGGCGATATGGGACCAGGTAGTCTCCGGAAAGTGTAAATGCTGTAAGAGTCCTTCAGGTCTCTGACAAGGAGTTTTGTCACAGGCACAAGTTTCACAGGAACAAACAAAATCACGTGCAAAATGGGGCCACCAGTAGTGCCGTGAGATTAGAAGTAGAGTCTTATGTATACCAGGATGACCTACTGTCAAGGAAGAATGACCCCATTTCAGTATCTTGCGTCTCAATCTGGCGGGCAAAAAGGATTTTTCCAGAGGAACTTGCTGAATTTCAGCAGGAGCGGCAGAAATCAAACGGTCTGGAGGAATAATATGCCTAGGCATGGAGTCCAAACCAATGACGTCAGAGGACCTGGAGAGAGCATCTGCCCTGATGTTCTTATCTGCCGGATGGAAGTGGATGAAGAAATTGAACCTAGAAAAGAACAGTGACCACCTTGCCTGGCGGGGGTTCAAACGCTAAGCAGACTGAAGGTATAGAAGATTCTTATGGTCAGAGTAGATGCTGACCGGATGAGAAGAACCTTCCAATAAATGTTGCCATTCCTCCAAAGCTAGCTTGATAGCAAGGAGTTCACGATCTCCAATAGAGTAATTCCTGTCAGCACGAGAGAAGGTCTTGGAGAAGAACCCACAAGTAACAGTCTTGCCCTTGGCATTTTTCTGAGTAAGAACAGCACCCACTCCAATAGATGAGGCATCAACCGTCAAAGCAGAGGGCCTCTCTGGATCTGGTCTTGTGAGCACAGGAGCAGAGGCAAACACAGACTTTAAAGGGGAGAAGGCCTCTTGAGGCCAAGATTTAGGATTAGAAGTCTTCTTAGTGAGAGACATGATTGGAGCAACCAAGGATGAAAAATGTGGG
Source organism: Hyla sarda (assembly GCF_029499605.1). NCBI lineage: Eukaryota > Metazoa > Chordata > Amphibia > Anura > Hylidae > Hyla > Hyla sarda. The sequence goes on from NC_079189.1 coordinate 412,827,193, forward strand.
ATAAATTGACGATAATAGTTAGCAAATCCCAGAAAGAGTTGAATAGCACTTAGGCCCGAAGGACGAGGCCAATCCAATACTGCAGATAATTTATCTGGATCCATCTGCATGCCCAGATGAGAGACAATGTAGCCAAGAAACGGAAGACTAGACTTCTTAAACAGGCATTTCTCCAGTTTAGCGTAGAGATGATTCTTCCATAGTCACTGAAGAACCAGACGAACATGAGTACGATGTTCCTCTAAGTTGGATGAGAAGATCAAGATGTCATCTAGGTATACGACAACACAGGTGTAGAGAAGATCACGGAAGATATCATTGACAAACTCTTGAAAAATGACTGGAGCATTGCAGAGACCAAAAGGCATACTCAAAATGTCTGTAACAAGTATTGAAGGCCGTTTTACATTCATCTACCTTGCGGATACGAATGAGGTTATATGCTTCACGTAAGTCCAACTTGGAGAAGACCTTGACACCACGTAGATAGTCAAAACGTTCTGAGCTAAGAGGTAGTGGTAGATTTTGTTAAGTCCCCTGTAGTCAATGTACAGACGGAGTGAGCCATCCTTCTTCTCTACAAAGAAGAAACCAGCTCCAGCAGCGGAAGAGGACTTACGAATAAATCCCTTTTGGAGATTCTCCTGCATATTCTCAGCCATAGCTTTGATCTCAGGAACCGATAGAGGGTATATCCTTCCACGAGGAGGAGTGGTACCAGGCAGAAGATCTATAGGGCAGTCGTAAGGATGATGTGGAGTCAAAGACTGAGCCTGTTTCTTGCAGAAAACATCAGAGAAATCTTGGTATGGAGGCAGCAAGCCAGGTAAAGGAGGAAGACGAGAAACATCTTTGGGCTGAACTGGTTGGGGGCAAAGATTTTGACAGGATTGTCCCCAGCTAATTATTTCTCCAGTCTTCCAATCCAGTTGCGGAGAATGACGTTGCAGCCAAGGAAGGCCAAGAAGAATCTCTGAAGTACAATGTGGCAGAATATAGAATTCAATCCTTTCTTTATGCAATACTCCCATTTGCATGACGAGTGATTATGTACAGAAGTGGACCAAACAGTCCAGATTTTGTCCATTAACATAACAGAGTAGATGAACAAGGGTTTGGCAAGCCGAGTGACAGGAAGATGATACTTGTGGACCAAAGAAGCATCAACAAAGTCACCAGTGGATTCAGAATCCAAAAATGCTGTAGCACTGAAGGAAGACTTGGACAGAAATAGTTAAGCGTGGAGAGGTAGTATTCACACCCAGGGACCCCTCTTCCACGTACCCTTGGTGCGTGCATTTCCCAGACGCTGTGGGCAAACAGTACAGTCCTTGAGGATGTGCTCCGGGCTAGCACAATACAAGCACAAATTCTCACTATGTCGTCGTGACCTCTCCTGTTGTGTAAGACGATAACGATCCACTTGCATAGCCTCTTCGGCAAGAGGCGCAGGAAACTAAAGAGGTGGATGTTGAAACATGGGTGCCAGGCGAGGTAACTCCATGTTCGGGCAGGTTCCCTCTCTAAGCACAGTTCCTCCTGTCTTTCAGCAAAACGCACATCAATGCTTGTGGCCAAGTGGATAAGTTCGGTCAAAGAAGATGGAGGATCACGTGCTGCAAGGGCATCTTTAATCCTGCTTGACAGTCCTTTTTTGAATGTGGCACACAAGGCCTCATCATTCCAGGCAAGTTCCGAGGCTAGAGTGCGGAATTGAACCGCATAGTCACCAATGGAAGAATTCCCTTGACAGAGGTTCAGCAGAGCCATCTCAGCAGAAGAGGCACGTGCAGATTCCTCAAAGACATTGCAAAATTCAGACAAGAAAGCCGACAAATTGGAGGATACTGGATCACAATGGTCCCAAAGCGGTGTAGCCCAGGCCAGGGCTTTTCCGGACAGTAGACTAATGACAAAGGCCACCTTTGCATGTTCCGTCAGAAACTGTTCAGACATAAGCTCCAAGTGCATGTAGCACTGTGTAAGGAAGCCTCTGCATAACTTGGAATCTCCTTCATACTTAGAAGGTAAAGGCAGACGTAGCTGGGAGCCAGAAGACACTGCAGGAACTGGTGGTAGGAATGGGCCAGATTGCGGGACCTGCTGCTGTTGTTGCTGCAAGGCCAATAGCTGTTGCATCATAGAAGACAGTTGGGTAAGTTGCTGTGCCTGTCGTGCCAATTGCTGAGATTGACATACCACAACGGAGGGAAGATCTGTGACTCAGCGGGATCCATGGCCGGATCTTACTATAACACTCATGTTTCAGTAGACTGGAACACAGATGATAGTTGATCGCTGTACATGTGTGGTAGATGACTCGGACCGTACCAGAGAGCAGAGTCTAAGGTGCCGCTGTTTTTTACCAGAGCCCACCACAAAGTGGGCTGGACTTGCTGCGGCAGGCGGCACCCAGGTCTCTAAGCCTGGCACTGGTCGACCACACAGGCGGCTGAGGAGATTCGAGGCACAGGTGGGATTAGGCAACTCATTGTCTGGATAGCTGGAGGTCAGGGTAGGCGGCACAGTAGCGTAGTCAGGAATGTAGTAAATGGTTAGTAGGCAGGCAACAAAGGAGCAAGGTCAGGTCACGGAGCAAAGGTATGATACACAGCAAGGCAATACACAGGAATGCTTTCTCTAAGGCTCTAGGGCAACAAAGATCTGGCAGGGAAGTGTGGGAGGTGGAGGAATTTTCAATGAGCCACAGGTGTTACTTCACTAATGGGCGCACTGGCCCTTTAAATCTTAAAGCTCCGGCATGCGCGCACCCTAGGGGACGGGGACACACGCGCCAGAGCAGAGAAGGCAGAGGCGGGGGCTGGAGAAGCACCAAGTGATTAACGGGCTAGGATTCGCATGCGGGTGCATCCCTTGATGCGAATCCCAGCCCCGCCGGCAGCAGCAGGTAACCATGCGCTCACAGCGTATGCGGCCGGAGTGCATAACGTAACAGAAATTATAGGTCGTAGGGGACGATTATTAATAGAGCCAGCAATCAGCCCAAGAATCAGCAATCACTCATTCACCAACTGATTGCTTGGAAATGATTGTTAGACTGCAGCACATCTCTTCTGTTAAGGGGGTTGTGTGCTTGATATGCATTTCCCCCATGTGGTTTTATTGAAAAAAATAATAATTTTTGTTAGTGCCTATTCTGCTCTTAAGCGCAGAATGCAGTTCCATTTCTTCATCTTCCTCATTTTTTATAAATTAACTGTACTGTGTCTGTGTAAAGTGAAGACGTAGGTAAAGACAGTTGGGGTGATTTCTCAAACCTGTAAAGAAGAAAAGTGACCAATTACCCAGAGCAACCCATCAGATCCCTTCTTTAATTTTGGAAAAGGCCTCTGAAAGTAAAATCAGCAATCTGATTGGTTGCTATGGGGTCAACTTTTCCTCTGTGCTGGTTTTCCCCAATTGTATTGCATATTTGAATCATTGAAACAAGATTCTAGTAACATGAAGGACTCAGGCATTTAGTGCAGGAGTTGTCCAAACTCCACCCCCTAGCCTAGAAAAGGAGGTGGATTTTGATCTCTATCTAGTCAGTCAGAGCACATGTTAGCTGTCACACTTCACATTCCTGAGGGAACTACAAGTCTTTGATCCTAGATATAGTTATAGACAGGCATAGCATGGAGGCAGGTAGGGACCTTCTGTCCATCATGCAGGCTGATCGTGACCCCAGTATCATCCTGTGGTGGTCCTGATCAGCGCCCCCAAACAACCACCACAAGTAATTTACCTGCTTTAAGTCCCACAAGCAACTTTGATAGCAAGATCTAAAGGGTTTATAATCTCTTAGCTGCGACCCCTGGCTCTCAATTCCAGCCCTTAGCCGCCCAGTACAGGACAGAATAACGTCAAGGACAGTGACAAGATTCTGATACTGAAGTTCCAAGTCTAAAGTTGTACCACCTCATGCTGCACCGTAACAACGTTCCAACGCACATACAGCTCCTCTGGTTCGCCACAATAGCTCATTAGATTTGTCACAATTATGTTGTCTTTAAATAGAACAACTTACTTTTATACCACAGATAGATACATAAATAGATTAGTATGGCTGAAGGCTGTAAGTCTGTAGGGGAACTATAGTACACCTAATGTGGGGGAGCTATATTGCACCTAATGTGGAGAACTATACTGCACCTAATGTGGGGGAACTATACTGCACCTAATGTGGGGGAGCTATACTGCACCTAATGTGGAGAACTATACTGCACCTAATGTGGGGGAACTATACTGCACCTAATGTGGGGGAACTATAATGCACCTAATGTGGGGGAACTATACTGCACCTAATGTGGGGGAGCTATACTGCACCTAATGTGGGGGAACTATACTGCATGTAATGTGGGGAAGCTATACTGCACCTAATGTGGGGGAACTATACTGCACCTAATGTGGGGGAACTATACTGCACCTAATTTGGAGAACTATACTGCACCTAATGTGGGGGAACTATACTGCACCTAATGTGGGGAACTATGCTGCACCTAATGTGGGAAACTGTACTGCACCTAATGTGGAGAACTCTACTGCACCTAATGTGGGGAACTACACTGCACCTAATGTGGGGGAACTGTACTGCACACCTAATGTGGGGGAACTCTACTGTACACCTAATGTGGGGGAACTCTACTGCACACCTAATGTGGGGGAACTGTACTGCCAACCTAATGTGGGGGAAATGTACTGCACCTAATGTGGGGGAACTGTACTGCCAACCTAATGTGCGGGGACTTATACTGCCAACCTAATGTGTGGGGACTTATACTGCCAACCTAATGTGCGAGGACTTCTACTGCCAACCTAAGTCTGATTGAGGGGGACTGGTGAAGGGGGTAGGGTCTGATTAAGGGGTGAAGGGGGGAGATGGTCTGATTATGAGTGACAGGGGACTGAGTAATAAGAACATGGGACTGAGTCTGCTTAAGGGGGACTGGTGAAAATATTTGTTACAAAGATTTTTTCCCTCTTTGTGTATGTTTATGGGGTAATAGGGGGGGGCACAAGGTTAGCTAGCACAGGGCGCCTGAACACCTAAGGCCGGCCCTGAATGTATACATGTTTTCAGTGAAACAAAAACAAAAAGAAAAGTATCTCTTTGAAACTTGTTGAATGTGCCCACAGAGGTATACATTACCTTATACATTTTATACTTTTTGCTACATATAAACATATACATCTGAAATTTCAGCTATACTGTGAATATTTATTTATGGGTAAAATAAACCAACACAGACACTCCTTAGGGCCCGTTGGGATGAGCTGACCAGCACAATGCACAATAGCCGATTATGTAGATGAACCACACCAATGATCGCTGAATGTGCAGCCCTTTACTTGAGTCACTTGTCAGCCGTACATCCTCTATTACACAGGGATATGTGCAGTTGATAAATTATGCGATCAGTCAATAAGCAAGCTTCATAAACTTATCACTGGGCCTACACAGGGTATTATTGGCCTATTCGCCAAAAACAGGGCTCTTTGGGAAATGATTTATGGAAACAAATTTGTTGGATCAGCAAAGTAAGGGAACATAGGGATGATACAATGAGTACAATACTAGCCCAGGAGAAGCATTTATATATAATGTAGGGTCCATTCTGATGGGGTCACTTTACTATTATTATTTGATCAAGTGGTTTGCTATGAACTAGAGTTGAGCAAACTTTTCAAAAATCTTGGTATATCCCCTTTAAGGTACATTTTAAGCGTCGCAGAGTGGAAAATCTGCAGTTTTTACGCAAGAAGATTTTCAACAGTAGTATTCACAACATGACGAAATTTCTTTCACACTTTGCATAAAATGTATAGAAATTGACTTGCAGATATGTTGCAGATTGTTTGCCAATGTTATCTATTAAATTCAAAATCTGCAATAGTTCAGCAGTATTGTAAATATTGCTGCAGATCCTCAACAAATCTACACTGCAGATGCTAACTGCATTGACATTTTTTAAAGATTCCGTACCATGATTCATTGTGAAAATCTGCATCAGAATCTGCTGAATTTAATGCAAAATTGCTGAAAAATCCACAGAATTTCCACTCCATGTGAAAGCACCCTAAAAATAAATAAATGAATAAATCAGTTCCAACGGCACTAGTTTCTGCCCCTATAGCTGCATACTATATATGTATCTAATGGCCAATGGGCATTATTTTTCCAGTGCAAAAATGATTAATAAAAAACAAAAGTAATAACGTCTTTCTTTTCTGTGACTGGGCATGTTTAAATGAAGCTTCATTAAAGTTGGGTGAGTAATGTTTTTATTTTCTTCATACACATTGAACTGTGTTTTGTACTGTTCTCCACACCTGTGCTGCACTTAATTTTTGGACCAATAATGCCTGTTCTAGCTTTTCTTTTGGCCTAGTATTTGTACTGCAAAGGGAGACTTTTGTTTGAAGAGATTATCAAATATAAATACATTACATTCACCATAAATTGGTGAACAAGAGGGGTTTGAATTAATTGTGGAGCAATTACTTAGCACTACAAGGAAAGATTAACCCCTTAACGACGCTGGACGTATATATTTACTTCCTGCGCCGGCTCCCGCGATATAATGCGGGGTCACGCGAGGCAGTCCCAGTGGCCATCAACGTCCAGGACCCGTGGCTAATGCCTGGCATCACCGATCGCGGTGATGCCCGGTATTAACCCTTCAGACATGGCGATCAAAGTTTGAAGGAAATCAAAACCAGCTCAGTCGGTGAAATCGGGGCATCCCAAACTGGTAACGAGGAGGGTCCGTACCTGCCTCCTGTGTTTCCAATCGCCGAATGACTGCTCCGTGCCAGAGATTCACTGACCAATGCGGCGATAATAGGGATCAAGGCCATGTTAATGCATGGCAGTGATCAGTGTAGGAAATCAGTGTGTGCAATGTTATAGCCCCCTATGGGGGCTATAACATTTAAAAAAAAAAACTAAGGAAATAGTGTTAAGTGAAAATAAAGTGTTAATAAATGTGATTTAACCCCTTCCCTAATAAGTCACCCCCCTTTTCCTATAAAAAATAAAAAACTATGTAAAAATACACGTGCGTAAATATTCAAACTATAAAAATATGTCATTAATTAAACCGCACGGTCAATAGCTTACACGTAAAAAAGAATTCCAAAGTCCAAAATAGCATATTTTTGGTCACTTTTTATACCATAAAAAAATGAATAATAGGCGATCAAAAAGTCCAATCAAAACTTCAGATCATGGCGCAAAAAGATTGACTGCTTATAGGAGTCAGAAGATGACATTTTTAAACGTATACATTTTCCTGCATGTAGTTATGATTTTTTCCAGAAGTACGACAAAATCAAACCTATACAAGTAGGGTATTATTTTAACCATATGGGCCTAAAGATTAAAGATAAGGTGTCATTGTTATCGAGAAATGTACTGTGTAGAAACTGAAGCCCCCAAAAGTTACAAAATTGTGTTTTTCCATCAATTTTGTCGCACAATAAAATTTTTTTTATGTTTCACTGTGGATTTTTGGGTAAAATGACTAATGTCACTGCAAAGTAGAATTGGTGGCGCAAAAAATAAGCCATAATATAGATTTTTAAGTGGAAATTGAAAAAAGGGTTATGATTTTTAAAAGTTAAGGAGGAAAAAAAGAAAATGCAAAAACTGAAAAACGCTGAGTCCTTAAGGGGTTAAAGAGGTAATCCACTGCCCCTGTGTTTGGAACATTTTGTTCCGAACGCTGTGTGTGTGGGCTGCAGGGGGTCGTGATGTCACGGCCACGTCTCTCATGCCGTCACGCCATGCCCCTTCAATGCAAGTCTAAGGGAGGGGGCTTGGCAGTTGCCACACCCCCTTCCTTAGACTTGCATTGAGGGGGGGTAGCGTGATGTCACAAAGGGCGTTACCATGAAATCACGACCCCTGCCACACGCACCTAGTGTTCGAAACAAAATGTTCCGAACGTTGGGGCAGTGGAGTTACCCTTTAACCCCTTAACGACCACGGACGTAAATGTACGTCCTGGTTTGGTGGGACTTCGTACACCAGGACGTACATATACATCCTGTGTATGACCGCGAGCATCGGAAGGGTGCTCGTGTCATACACGGCAGGTTACGACTGCAAGCAGCAGCCGGGGACCCGCCCGTAATGGCCGACATCTGCGATCGCGCGGATGTCCGCCATTAACCCCTCCGATGCCGTGATCAATACAGATCACGGCATCTGCGGCATTGCGGCACTTTGATTGGATGATCGGATCGCCCGCAGCCCTGCTGCGGGGATCCGATCATCCAGCATGACAGCCGGAGGTCCCCTTACTTAGCTCCGGCCGTCTCTCGGGGTCTTCTGCTCTGGTCTGCGATCGAGCAGACCAGAGCAGAAGATCACCGATAATACTGAGCAGTTCTGTGTCCTATGCATAGCACTGCACAGTATTAGCAATCAAATGATTGCTATAGATAGTCCCCTATGGGGACTAAGTGTTAAAAAAAAGTTGAAAAATTTAAAAAAAAAAAGTAAAACAAAAAGTGAAAAATCCCCTCCCCCAATAAAAATGAAAATTGTCAGTTTTTCCCATTTTACCCCCAAAGAGCGTAAATTCTTTTTTATAAACATATTTGGTATCGCCGCGTGTGTAAATGTCCAAACTATTAAATTATAATGTTAAATGGCGTAAACATAAAAAATTTAAAAAGTCCACAAATGCTGCTTTTTTGTCACATTTTATTCAAAATTTTTTTATAAAAAATGATCTAAAAGATTTGTATATGCAAATGTGGTATCTAAAAAAAGTACAGATGAGGGCGCAAAAATTAGCCCTCATACCGCCCTATATACGGAAAAATGAAAAAGTTATAGGTGGTCAATAGGCGTACTGATTTTGTACAAAAAGTTTTAGATTTTTTTAAGCAGTACAAAAATATGAAAGTATCTAGCCATGGGTATCATTTTAATCGTATTGACCCACAGAATAAAGAACACATGTCATTTACAGTGTACAGTGTACAGTGTGAAAACAAAACCCTCCAAAATGTGCAAAATTGTGGTTTTCATTTAAATTTCCTCCCTAAAAATTTTTTGGGGGGGATTCGCCGTACATTTTATGGTAAAATGAGAGGTTTCATTACAAAGTACAATTGGTCACGCATAAAACAAGCCCTCATATGGGTCTGCACATGGAAATATAAAGGAGTTATGGATTTTAGAAGGCGAGGAGGAAAAAAACGAAAACGCAAAAATAAAATTGGCCTGGTCCTTGAGGTGAAAATGGGCTTGGTCATTAAGGGGTTAAGGTCATCCATGTAAGGGGAATTAATTGTATATTCTCCCTTGCAGTAACTCCATCCTTAATATAGTTGGCTGTGACTCAAAATCACCATCTTTGTAATCTCAGAGACTGTTTGGTAATACTTTAATCTGTACAAACTTTGCACTTGTATACATGTTATGTATGCAATGTATATACTGTACACTAAATGTGTGTTGTAAGGAGTCAGTCTCTGAAGGAAAGTAGTTCCGGTGCTTTTACAAGCAGGGTATGGTTGTCACAGAGCAGACTGTGAGCTAGTGAAGTGACTGCTATTGCTGTTGTAGGACTGGGAAAGACTGACCTTGAAAGAGAGCAATGTGCAGCATTTTATATGGTATGGCCTAACTGTGCTGTCAGCCTTGCAGTAGTTAGCTCTGGGAAGTCTACTGGGCCTGTGAAGACCAGATAAGCTTAGGCTGGGTTCACATCACGTTTTGGCCATACTGTTTTCAATCAGTTTTTTAAACTAAAACAGTAAGCCTCAAAAACTGTGAGCCTAAAAAATCTAAAGTATGCGGTTTTTAACCGTATACTGTTTGAAAATACATGTCAGGTTGCATACGTTTTTTTTTTTTTAATAAAATCCAATCCGTTTTTAAGCTTAGTTACAATTTATATTAATGTTTTTATTGTTCTATTGAAAGTAAGATCCCAATGCGTATGTAAAAAGTAAAAACCGTATAAGGTTAACCAAATTGACCCATATACAACTATATGTGGTTTCAATACGGTTTTTATCCCGTACACAAAACCATGGTCAACCATGGTCAACCATGTGTTTTCTCACAATTCTTCTGTGATTTTAACCCCACTATTTATTTTTAACAGCATACAAAATGATCGTTGTCTCAGATTTTTCCCAGCTTGCAATGCGGCCGAGACCTGACTTCACTAGTCAGCTGATGACAGGGAGCCTGTCTGCTTCAATGGGTGAAGCAATCGCTTGGTGTGAGAGAGATCAATCTTTATACATGTTTATGTTTTTCTATTATGGTAAAATTCAATAAAAAAAACTATTGAAAGAAAAAAAAAGTGTTAGACAGGTGTGGACCTGCGTAAAGTAACACAGGCCTGGGAGAGACTCCTGTGAAGAAAACATAAGCCTGGAACTGATTTTATACTGCTGAATTTTGTTGTTCACCTGTTAACATTGTATTTCTATACCATACGTGCCGGAAAGCCCGGAGCGTCTCGTCTGCAGGCCCATGTAAAAGAAGCTCACAACAATAACCCAAATGTTTTACGCTTTGTAGGCATAGAAAGAGTGTCATGTAATAAATATGAACAAATGCATTTGAAACTATTATGATCAGAGACACTGTGGATTATTAAATCGAATGCCACGGGCAACATAGGGTTAAATGATAGGACCGAGCTCTCAGCATGCTTCTAGTATAAGCTTTGCTTTTAACACACTCCCCTACCACGTCACCTGACCACGTGAGATACGACCAGGTGAGTGATAGGTAGAGCACTTGGTTCACTTGTATAAATAGCAGTCACAGGTAACATGGGTTATGGCCGGACGAAGCACGCTAGGCGTGTGAAACAGGAGCTCGATCGCCACCACTTGTCCCCCCACCACCCCTCTCTTCTGTATCTCTTATCGTGAGTATGTCTCAATTAAGAAGACTTTACAGCCACACTGGTGAGTGCCGATATTTCTTCTTTCTTCTGCATGGACTTTATGAATATTGTCTACTATATCTGAGTACCGCCTAAGGCAATACGGCTACACCTGTTCCCACTCGCCATCCATACTCCAGCACACTCATTAACACAGTGCCGCACCACCTCCAAAGTAAATTGCTACCTATCTTTAATCCGACCTGCCAGTCAGCAAGAGTGAAATACACCTGGAAGTAATGGAAATGGATGAGCACGTTATGTTGGAACAACTAGATGCAGCTATACTCACAGGAAGAGAGGACGTGGGGGGATATTTCCTTGACTGCAATCTCAAGGAAGACATAGAAGTTATCAGTCTGAAGACTCTGGAACATCGCATCATGACCCTCTCAGAGAAGGAGATTGCTTCCTTCTGGACAGTCCATTCATTGCAGTCTTACGTACAGTGCGACAGAGTCCCAAGAGGTCTACGTACGTTTAAACAACCAGCTATCTTTCAGGAAGATGCCATTTTCATCCAAGCAAGGACTCATCATGAGCACGCCATTAAACTGCTCCGCATAGTCCTCACACGCAATCGCATCGAGCACGACAATATCGCAGGACAGCTACAGGAAGCTAAATTGGAATACATTAAAAGGTCTACGCCTGATCAAGCTAATATTTTCTTGGAAAAACTAAAAGAAAAACTGCTATTACGACAAGATGATTTAAAAACCAAGAAAAGAGACAAATTTGTCAGAGACAAAAGGGATTACGATAACAACCAAGAGTTTATCTGGCAGAATAAAAACCCTGGGAGCAAATCAAGTAATCAAAAAGCTAGAAACTATAAATCTAAAACAGCAAACAAAGAAAAACATTATAGTAACCCTGTTACAAGCCATCCTAACGCAACAGAGAAAAAAACGCAAAAAGAAACGCAAGCTCAATCTGAACAAACGCCTAACAATAGCAATATAAATGGAGTCGTCCCTTTAGAAAAAGAACTAGAAGAGGAAGAAAAAGGGCAAAGAAAAACAGACCAGGACCCACCAATTCAAGAACAAAAGAAGAAGAGAACCGCGACTTGGAGGAACAAGAGTTCAACTCCAATGTCATTAACCTCACAGCAGACCCACTGGACTCAGCTACTCTATCCCTCCTCACCAAAGGTCTAAATTATGGACTTACAGAATGTTTCAATGAGACAACTTTTGAAATTGACTTAGCATGGGCCACCCGAGAAATCAGCCTGCATAAGTTTTTTTTCAATAAACCTAAATGTATTCAGCAGATATGTGAGAGTGTTATTTGTGTAGGTCCCCTAGGATTCTTTCCCCCTGACACTGATAAGACAGACAGAGAATGCATTACTATGTTAGCTACAAGATTTGGAGACGATAAGGAGTCTACTGTTAACCCTGAAAAGGAGAATAACTTTTTTAAGAAAGGGAAAGGGAAGTCTAAATTTACTCCACCAGTGACACAGGGCAGCAATATAGACTCCTTTGTCAAGGCAGTTACGAGAGATGTAAAAGCCATGATATATCCTAGCCCCATAAAAAACCTGTCTAATCTTGAGACACAGGCATTAAAAGAATTAGAGAAAAGGGAGGACCTCACTATAATTCGTGCCGACAAAGGGGGTAGTGTTGTAGTGCAATACACAGCAGAATACGGAGAAGAAGCTGCGAGACAGTAGGCCAACACTGCCACATACACCCCTCTGTAGGCCGATCCACCCTTTAAGATTTTGAAAAACTTAAAGTCACTCTTACATAAATATGTAGCTAAAAAAGTAATATCCGAAAAAAAATGCAGAAAAACTATTACCTGATATAGCAAAACCAGCACGGTGGTACCACTTACCTAAAGTCCATAAGTCGACCGAATTTTTGTCTCAATACTTAGATTGGGTACTTAGCCCGCTTCAAACATCTATATTGTCACATGTTAAGGATACAAAACATCTTCTCCAAATTTTGAATGAAGTATACGTTGAGGAAGAGGGCAGTTTATGCTCGATAGATGTCACTAGCCTGTATACCCTTATCCCCCACGACGTGGGTATACAGGCAGTGAAGGAGTCCCTTGTGTTTGCTAACACGTCTGAAAGCATGATAGAATTTGTTACAGAGAGCCTTGCATTCGTTCTCAATAATAGCACTTTTATGCATGGTGAACAATGGTATAAACAGGAGACCGGTACCCCGATGGGGACACCGGTCTCCTGTACCTATGCCAATTTATTTTTGAGCAACTTTGAGAATCGCTATATATCTAGCACTATGAATCCATATCTTCCCTTTATAAAATTGTATTATCGCTATGTGGACGACATTATACTTGTATGGACTGGTACTAAAACCTTGTTCAATGAATTTACAACAAACTTAAATAATAATACAGAGAAAATGCATTTTACTAATAACTACGGAGGCGAAACCTTAGAGTTTTTAGATCTTAAACTCATAATAGAAGAGGGTCATATAACAACTGAAAATTATAGAAAGCCAGTAGCAAAAAATACGTTACTGCATTTCAACAGCTCACATAGGATTATGACCAAAAAGAATATCCCATATGGGCAATTTATTCGCCTAAAAAGAAATAACAGTAAAGAGAGCACTTTTGTGACACAGGTAAATGAGTTAACGGACAGACTAAAAAAACGTAAATACCCAGAAGAAATAATTAACCACTGTAGAAAAAGAGCAGAAAAGTTAAACAGGTATGATCTATTAAAAGATAAAAATCCACCTCATAACGTAGAAAGTCCTAAAGAGAGGTTCACCTTTGTTTTTCAAAATACCCCTATGAACCCCGTGATAGAGCGAGTGATACGTAGGAACTGGTTCTTAATAGATGCCGATGAGGATCTGAAAAAAAGAGCAGAAACTAAACCTCGCATTACGTATAGGAAAAATGTTACTATAGGCGAAAACAGCAGAAAACTTAAACAGAGAGAGACATGGCTTAGCGATATTACACCTAAAGGCAACTACCAGTGTAAAAATTGCAATCAGTGTAGATATTGCTGGGAAACTAAACATGTCAGTTTAGGATCGGTTTTTCATACTATCCAAGACCTTCTTACCTGTCGCACCAAGAATGTCGTTTACCCAATAATATGTCCGTTTGGCTTCTTCTATATTGGGCAGACGAAACGCCAGCTCCAGATGCGCATCAGGGAACACTTCTATACCATATGTGCCGGAAAGCCAGGAGCGTCTCGTCTGCAGGCCCATGTAAAAGAAGCTCACAACAATAACCCAGATGTTTTACGCTTTGTAGGCATAGAAAGAGTGTCATGTAATAAATATGAACAAATGCATTCGAAACTATTACGATCAGAGACACTATGGATTATTAAATCCAATGCCACGGGCAACATAGGGTTAAATGATGGGACGGAGCTCTCAGCATGCCTCTAGTATAACCTTTGCTTTTAACACACTCCCCTACCCTACCACGTTGCCTGACCACGTGAGATACGACCAGGTGCGTGATAGGTAGAGCACTTGGTTCACTTGTATAAATAGCAGTCACAGGTAACATGGGTTATGGCCGGACGAAGCACGCTAGGCGTGTGAAACAGAAGCTCGGTCACCACCACTTGTCCCCCCACCACCCCTCTCTTCTGTATCCCCTATCATGAGGATGTCTCAATAAAGACTTTACAGCCACACTGGTGAGTGCTGATATTTCTTCTTTCTTCTGCATGGTATTTCTAGATGTATTTAAGTTATAGCACCACAAAGAGTAAAAATAACCTCTAAGCTTCTGCCTCAATTGCTCTGTTAGACTTGTCTTTTTTAAGGGTAGCCATGGAAGCTAAAACTACTGCTAAATTACCCCCATCAAATTTCTTTCTTTTTGTAGAATAAAAAATACTGTTGCTACTATTAAGCGAAAATAAAAGGGCAATTAAACTTAATGACATATTTACTAAATAAAATGAAGTCCAGCTGTACTCTGAAGAGCAGATAGTCTAACCCATATATTTAAACTACAGCTGCCATTATTCGTACAATACATGGGGAGAGTTGACGTTTTCCAACAGCTGGAGAGACCACTGTACTATCTGCACATAGAGCGATACTCTTACAGCACATACATTTAGGTCACAGAAGTTATCTGACAACCACATTCATCAATATGTCTGATATATTTTGTATCAATTTCAAAAGAATTATAACTTTAAAGGAAAATTGTCATCCTGTTCACCCACACTAAAACCAATACATGGTAATAGTGCAAGTGAACAGGTCGGTCTGATGTGGGTTCTCTGACTAACATACGTACCTGCAGCCCGGAGCGGTGTGCCTCTGAAGGTCTGCTTCTTTCTTCAGTGAATTGCACACTGGAGGCGGGCCCTCCGAGTGAATTTGAATACTCATAGGCACTGGTTAAGTGAGCGCTTGCGTCTACTGAGCGATCACGTGACCAGCACCACATGAATATTCAAATTCCCCCAGCAGGCCCGCCTCCAGTGTGGGCTCAACCAAACTATAACCAAGTGTATTGGGTTTAGTGTGAGTGAATGGGATGACTGTTTCCTTTAAAGCTTACCTGTCAGATCACCCAAAAAAAACAAAACTGTTATATGTTGCTCAGTATCTCATCCTGATCATGTACATATAATTTTGATGTGTCTATGACCTATATTTCTTTCAGAATTAGCTTTATTTCTGAATTACCTAAAAGGGGTATTCCAGGAAAAAACTTTTTTTTATATATATCAACTGTCTCCAGAAAGTTAAACAGATTTGTAAATTACTTCTATTACAAAATCTTAATCCTTTCAGTACTTATTAGCTTCTGAAGTTAAGGTTGTTCTTTTCTGTCTAAATCTTCTCTAATGACACCTGTCTCGGGAAATGCCCAGTTTAGAAGAGGTTTGCTATGGGGATTTGGTTCTAAACTGGGCGTTACCCGAGACAGGTGTCATCAGAGAGGATTTAGACAGAAAAGAACAACCTTAACTTCAGAAGCTCATAAGTACTGAAAGGATTAAGATTTTTTAATCAAAGTAATTTACTAATCTGTTTAACTTTCTGGAGCCAGTTGATATATAAAAAAAAGTTTTTTTTCCTGGAATACCCCTTTAATGTTGTGGACCAGAAGCAGTGGGGCGGGTCCCTTTCTTCTCCTCAGGTGATAACCACTTCCCCTGCTCCCCCTCCCTCACTCTCCTCAGTCACTGGTCTTGGGAGTGAGCATCTGTATCCCTTTCCTTTCTGGTTTTATGCTATACATCACACAGTGTGCTTACAGCTTTTGCAAAACTACAGCTCCCAGCATGCCCACACATGCTTTGAGATGTAGTTTTGCAACAGTTGGAGTTGCAAAACTACAACTCTTAGCATGCCCACACATCATATGGCTATGCAGGCATGCTGGGAGTTGTAGTTTTGCAACAGCTGGAGGCTTATGATTGTTGTCCCCCCTGTATTAGATACACACGCACACACATTTTGACATAATTTATTCATACACATGCACATTACCTAGACAACACAGATTCACACTCATACATATAAATCCATACACACATATATATACAGTCATGGTCGTAAATGTTGGCATCCCTGAAATTTTTCTCACAGAAAAGGATTGCAGAAACACATGTTTTGCTATACACATGTTTATTCCCTTTGTGTGTATTGAAACTAAGCCAAAAAAGGGAGGAAAAAAAGAAAATTGGACATAATGTCACACCAAACTCCAAAAATGGTCTGGACAAAATTATTGCCACCCTTAACTTAATATTTGGTTGCACACCCTTTGGAAAAAATAACTGAAATCAGTCGCTTCCTATAACCATCAATAAGCTTCTTACACCTCTCAGCCGGAATGTTGGACCACTCTTCCTTTGCAAACTGCTCCAGGTCTCTCTTATTGGAAGGGGCCTTTTCCCAACAGCAATTTTAAGATCTCTCCACAGGTGTTCAATGGGATTTAGATCTGGACTCATTGCTGGCCACTTCAGAACTCTCCAGCGCTTTGTTTCCATCCATTTCTGGGTGCTTTTTGACATATGTTAGGGGTCACTTTCCTGCTGGAAGACCCAAGACCTCAGAGGCAAACCCAGCTTTCTGACATTGGGCTGTACAGTGTGACCCAAAATCCGTTGGTAATCCTCAGATTTCATGATGCCTTGCACACATTCAAGGCACCCAGTGCCAGAGGCAGCAAAACAACCCCAAAACATAATTGAACCTCCACCATATTTCACTGTAGGTGCTGTGTTCTTTTCTTTGTAGGCCTCATTCCATTTTCAGTAAACAGTAGAATGATGTGCTTTTACCATCTTGGTCTCATCTGTCCACAAGACGTTTTCCCAGAAGGATTTTGGCTTACTCAAGTTCATTTTGGCAAAATGTAGTCTTGCTTTTTTATGGCTCTGTGTCAGCAGTGGGGTTCTCCTGGGTCTCCTGCCATAGCGTTTCATTTCATTTAAATGTTGACATATCGTTTGCGCTGACACTGATGCTCCCTGAGCCTGCATGACTGCTTGAATATATTTGGAACTTGTTTGGGGCTGCTTATCCACCATCCGGACTATCCTGCGTTGACACCTTTCATCAATTTTTGTCTTCCATCCACACCCAGGGAGATTACTTCCCTTTTTTGGTTTAGTTCCAATACACACAAAGGGAATAAACATGTGTATAGCAATGTGTTAATGCAATCCTTTTCTGTGAGAAATACTTCATTTTCTTGAACAATTTTAGGGGTGCCAACATTTACGGCCATGACTGTACATGCAGGGACACTTACTTTTTAAACAAAATATCCTCATTCAGTCTTCAGTCTCCAGCTTCTTTCATCATCTGCTCACAGGCAGCACTGTACTCCCGCCCCTCCCCCCTATTCCTCACATGAGGAGACTGTGAAGTAAACACAAACAGTGAGGAAGCCGATCACAGTAGCTTTAAATCTGCAGACCTGTCAATCATGAAGTGGGTCCATGATGTAGGTGATGATGAGTGGACACAGCCAGGCAGGTATGTATCCCAGGAGGCAGGGAAGCAGTTTTGTGACTGTTTTTTCAGTATGAAACACTGACATTTTTTTTAAATGGGCACTGTCCTGAAAAATTATTTTTGATATGTTGTAGTACTTAAGTACTACAACATATCTCTAATATACTTTTATTTTTTTTAAAATGCTTTTAAAATATTTTAAAAGCAATTTGAAATTCGACCACTAGGGGTCGCCGAATGCAGTGCGGAGTGACGTCACTGCAAAATTCCGACTGATTCCGGCAGGGCATCAGTCAAAATTTTGCCCAGGCGCAGTAACATCCAGGGCTGCGCATCGGCTCCCCGCACTCGCCAACGGCCCTGCTGCAAGGTATGGGGGGTGAGGTGGGGCTGCTGCAAGGTGCGGGGGGGGGGCTGCTGCAAGGTACGGGGGGCGCTTGGGGACTGCTGCAAGGTGCGGGGGGGGGCTGCGGCAAGGTACGGGGGGTGGGGGGGGCGGTTGTTTGGGTGCTACTCACCGAGCGGCAGGAAGAGGCTCCCCCGCACCCGTCCCTCCCGCATCGGCTCCCGGCTCACTCCTTCCCCCATGAAGCTCCTGTCCTGGGTGCCCCCAGTTGTTTTACCACTACAACTCCCAGCATGACCTGACAGCCAATAGATGTCAGGGCATGCTGGGAGTTGTAGTGGTGAAAGGGCTGGAGGCACCCTGTTAGGAGAACTAAGGGCAGAAGTTGGCCCCCCCAGCAAGCATTAGTGACGCGGTGCCTGCTGGGGAAGTCTACCTGGTAGTGAGCACACTACCAGGCAGACTAAATGCCATTTTTAAAATAGTAAAAAAATAAAAATAAAGGCAGGAAGGGTGTTAGGGATAGAAGGGCAATAGGCAGGGACAGAAGAAAAAAGAAACATGATGGTGGGAGCTACCCTTTAATGAAAGCAATTGCTTTACAACATATCAAAAGTTGACAGTGTCCATTTAAAGCGTACCTGTCAGATCCCACACACAAAAACCTGTTATATGTTACTAAGTTCTTAATCCTCATGTACATATACTTTTTTATGTTTCTATCACTGATATTTCCCTAAAGAATAGCATATTACTGCTGCTCAATGTCTTTTCCATCTTCCCAAATGGAGGGGGCATGTCCTTCTCTTGCCTGCATTGTAATGACTCCACCCCCTCATTAACTTTGTTGACTCACTGCTGCTCTATAACCCTTTCATCTTTGGTTATATATACAGATGCACACAATGATTATTGGAAATTGCCTGTACCAAAGACAATATGGTGATTGTATAACTTACATCTTCCTAAATTAGTGCAAAGGTTTAGTGCTAAAAGTACAGAGGTTTTTTATGCATACATTTTAGATATGTTTCTATGTCATTCATGTATATCATCCTTTGCCTGTCCTGTAATGCTGGGACTTGTAGTTGTGGAATAGTTAGAGGTACAGTGTTTGGATAATTCTTCTTTGCAGAAGTGTTGCCTCCAGTTATGCGCCTACAGCTTTTGCAAAACTACAACTCCCAGCATGCCCAGACATCCTTTTGCAGCTGGTGGCACATGATTGGTAAAACTTTGCCTTACAGCAGTGTTGCTGCAAGCTGTGTTCCTCCTGCAGCCTTTTCAATTAGCCATCTCTTGTCCATGACCCTTGGACACGCTCATGCTGCTGTGGAAGGCATCAGTGTCCCAGGAGGTATGGGGACCTCTAGTGGTAGGATTTTCAAAAGCAGTTTTCTTTAATAAAATGTGAACATTTTTTAAAGAAGTATATTAGAAAAACTTGTCAAGATGTAAACATATCTGACAGTGCCAATTTAACTTTAGCTAACATTCTACACTAAAAAGCTAAGAATACATAATAGATAATATGATGGTGGAAATATTAGACATGTGCCAGCGGTGCATATCACAAACGGAGTATTAAAGGGGTATTCCGGCAGAGTTAACTTAGCCCCTATCTACAGAATAGGGGATAAGTAGCTGATCGTGGGGGGTCCGACCTAGGGGGCCCCACAATCTCCTTAATGGGACCTCATCCCACTCAGTCAGGAGCGCATGTTGTCTACCTCTAGACGGCACGCACTCCATTAATTTCTAGACTGCATATAAGAGTTTCATTACTTGGTCATCAAATAACATATTGTAGATCACGTTATCAAAGCACACAAAGTTAAACAGATGCCAGAAAGCATGTAAAAATTATCTATGTAAACATCTGACATCCAACTGTTCAGTTGAAATGTATGTTTATGGGAATAGACATCTTTGTTGAATCCAAAAAATATTGTTTCTATATTGTAATACATTGAATTGATCCTGCTGGTTCTTATGTTTGCCAGCTTCTTTTTGTATTTCACCATCCATGCTTCTCATTTTTCATATATATATAGACTGTCTACATTATACTGTAACTGTTTCACGCATATTTAAAAAAAAAAAAAAAGTGTAATGTACATTTTGCCTTAGTCCCCCTTTCCTTTCAGTAACATTCACCTTCCTTCATTCACCTGCTGATGCATGCTGTTGTATTTTTCTTTTAAACAAGAATTAAACACTGTGACTTGAGATCTACAATCCCATCTTTTGCAAGTAGCCAAAATTATGATTGTGCTACATAAAGAGTTTACTGAATATTATATATCCCCGTTGAATTCACTGCCCCTCTTCTTTTCACCTCTCCCTTCTCAATTAAATTGTATGGGCAGCACGTGAACTGATCTCTCAGTGATCAACTAGTCTGTCTAGTAAACACAGGACAGAATAGATTTTTTTGTTGTTTTTTTCCCAGAATGAATGCAAGTTAAGTAGGTGGAAAGAAAGAAACTTGATAAGGAAAGAAAGATGCAATTTTGTATGTTCTGTGATAAAGATATAACTTTTCTTACATTCTCTTGTACTATTGATTGGTGCCTTAAGGAGTTAATCAACAGCCATGCGTTCTTGCCTGCATGTTTGAGCCCCAATCTTTGTTCAGTAGCCCCTAAAATCCATTTTGTTTCATGCACAGGAAATGTACTGGCGGAGAACGTTACATTAGCATATTGTGCTCATAATGCTGTGTTAAGGCAATTATTTTGTGAACTGATTAAAGATGACTTTTGGCGGGGAAGAAAGAAGCAGAAATATTTGTACACACGAAAGCTCTTTTGTTTTCTCTTTGTTAAGCTTCAAAGCTAAAGGATAAATAAATGAGTGCAGACTCTCTCAGCTGTTTACATATTGGGTTAAAACAGATAGACCAGGAAATATCCAATGTAAAGCTGCTGATTTAAAAATAGGAACAAAGAAGACTAATTTTGGATTTGTGCAGACTGGCATGTGCCGATGCCCACTGCGCTACAAAGGAGAAGGAGACTAAAGTCTAATGCAAATAGACATATAACAGCTATGTGTACCCTTAAAGGGGTACTCCGGCCCTAAGACATCTTATCCCCTATCCAAAGGATAGGGAATAAGATGTCTGACCGCGGGGGTCTCGCCACTGGGGACCCCTGCAATCTTGCATTCGGCACCCACCTCTTTGAGCTGCATGCCGAATGCAAGATTGCGGGGGTCCCCAGTGGCATGACCCCCGCGGTCAGACATCTTATCCCCTATCCTTTGGATAAGGGATAAGATATCTTAGGGCTGGAGTACCCCTTTGAGTTGTACGGAGCCATTATAAAGCACCAATAGAAATGCATGGGGCCATTCTGTATTTCCATATCCTTTTGATGGATATGGAGGCAAACAGGGTTGTTTCAGATGAAATAGAAGCTGACAAGAAAACAATGTCATGTGCTCCATCAGATGCCATGTTAACTTGATGTGGTAGCTCTAGGATCACACAGAAATGTACTGTCTTCATAGACAGCAATGTATTTTGGAGCTGAATCCACAGAAACATTGAACAGGTTCAATGTTTCTGTGGATGCCAGAATCGGGATTTCCATGGCAGAAACATCTGCTGTCGAAAATTCCACCATGTGCACAGTGCAGCAGAATTCCACTCTGATATTCCACCGCGTGAACAGGGTCTAAAGGTATTCTTCACTAAAGGCTTTTGAAGGCACAACCATTGGTGGGGACTATGAAGGGTGTGTATGAAAAGAGGAGAAGGTGCACGACTTTTCATTCCATTAATTCCCGTGTTGAAAACGGTGTACCTGCATTAAATTTATTACATGGCGCAGGGCATGTGATAAATCTGGTGCTGATCAAATTTCTCTGCGACTTTGACTTTTAACCTGTGCGACAAAATGTTCGACTTTTTAATAATGCTGTCCACAGCCAGTTTCTAAGGCATGTCAGGACTGGTATAGAATTGCTCCTATATAAGCATAGCTATGCCAAAATATGCGACAAACTGAAAAGTCGCAAATCATAAATTCCTGACCACTGCATGATTGCAACTGAAATCACGACTTCCAATGTCATTTTGTAAAAAAAATTCTATTTGGTTTGTCGCAATTATTTGTCTCTAAGAAGCAACTGCTCCAAAAATAGAGACAAACTACAGCCAAAATTATGGAGTAAAAGGTTTGATACATATCCCCTATGTATGTCACTGTACAGGTTCCATGATGCAGCTTATAATGCTAAGCTAACCTTACACTTTGCAGTATTCAGGCAACATGTATAGATTGGTGCCATTTCGCGTTGAACAATCACTTCTTCTATTTAAAGGACAACTGCAGCGGCATTACACTTATCCCCTATCCACAGGATAGGGGATAAGTGTTTGATTGCGGGGGGTCCGACCGCTGGGACCCCCTGTGATCTCCTGTACAGGGCGCCGCCATTAGCTCTTATGGTAACCTAGAGGTCGACGGTGACGCCCCGTCTCCTCCCCGTCCCCATACTGTTCTATGGGGGATGTGGGGAGGCACGAATGCTGCCTCCCTGCCTCTCCCATAGAGATGTATGGAGGAGGCGTGCCGGCCGCAACGTCATGCTGCTGCTGGCACGCCCCCTGCACGGGAGAGCCGCGGCCCCATACAGGAGATCGCTGGGGGCCCCAGCGTTCGGACCCCCCACGTTCAAACACTTATCCCCTATCTTGAGGATAGGGGATAAGTGTTTGTAACGCTACAGATGTCCTTTAACATTGGAGATTTCTCGCTCTCAGACAGCAGGTATCACTGAGACATATAGCTGACCAATGATTGCTAAAAGCAGAAAAGAAATAGATCCATAATATTTGTCTTCTATATTACTGTGGTTCTCAGGCCTTTCTTTGATTTTCTTTTTGCCTTTTAACTAGCCTTGGTTTCTAAGAACTAAGTCACATTCTCTTCTGACCCCTAAACCTACAGCAAGCCACCAAGACTGCAGATTATTCTGCTCAGTTTACATTGCAGTAAGTTCATAGTGAAGTGAAAGGAAATATTTCCAGTGCTTCTCCCTAACACGAAACATTGCGATACCCAAGCTTCAGAACAAGACAAAGATTTCCAAATGTTTCTCATTTTTGCAGATTTTTGGCAGTGCTTGAAGGAAACCTGAAACATAGGGAATTTCAATGGCCTGGCAATTAAGCATAGTGCTGGAGAGGCGGGTTTCATTCATTCTGTCCAACCTATCACAGTCTCCTTTTTCCTTCTCCTACTTTCAGCTTCTCGTCTTACCCTTTCCTCTTTCTTATGTTAGATTTTCTCTGTATGCTTTGTTTATTTCATAAGACATCTCTTTTTTCATTTTATTTCTCCCTCAGTTTCACTTTTTCATCCATTTCCCTGCTTTCTTAGATGTTTAATGGCAACCAGACTGGATGTAATGTATCTAGGCAAGGTATATACCCGTAGTAGGTTTAGATACACCTAATGCATGCTTGTATTGTATGGCTGTCTCTCATAAATGGTTCACAATTATTGACACACAGAGCTGACAATGCTTTCCCCTTTCTCATGTGCTTCTTATGTTTGCTTTTTTTTCTTCTGATTATTTTCCTTCCTTTTCTTTCATCTTTTGTTCTGTCTTTTTTCAGCATCCCTGTGTCCCACTTCCTTTGGCAGGATCTGAGCAAGACATGCACCAAGTACTACTATATTGTAATTGTATTGAAATTAAGGTGTCAATGAGCTTTATTCCGATAAAGTTTTAAAGAATATATGTACTTAGTAATATTTGGTATGTACAAAACATTGGCATTATATTAATGTATTCCCCTTTCTATTTTAACACTAAATCAAATCGAACCTTTACAAAATAAATTTTAGTCAGTTAAAATGCATGTTTTTCTGCCTATTTTTGTTGTAAGTATTTGACAGTTTTAAAGATTATGAGAGGAAATTATCATTAGTCCGAATTTTTTTGCAATGTGAAAACTGCTGTGGTTTTCCCAGTTGTTGCGAACAATTTGTTTTGTCACTTCATGAATTTGTGCAAATGACAGTAAGAACCTGGATAGTGAAAATAAGGGTAACAAGCTCACACATATTCCTAAGCAAGCTATTCAGTGGTGTACCTTTGCGCAAAAATAATTTTTGTACAAGTGATAAATTTAGCATACCAAGCAGTGCCTCTGTTAACCACAACCCCAGGAAGTGCAAAACAAGAAAATGATAAAGCTAGCACACATACATTAAAAATAGCGCAACATTAGATGATAATTTCAATGTGCAAGTCAATGTGCAAAATAAAAACACACTGTGCATGCAATTTACAGTGTACACCAGTTGATAAAGTTCCCCCTGTGTGTCTAAGATGTTATAAATGTCATAAATGAGCATTGGAGCATTGTGATCATTTAGGCTATAAAGTACAAATGAGGACGCACAAGCCAAAAGTCAAACAATTACCCTTAGAATGGGTTAGGGTCAATTAATCATCAAATCCCTTTGACCTTGGGATAAGCCCAGGGTCACAAATACCCTTCTTGTGCTCCTAACCCTAAACTTAACTTTTATTGTGAAAATGATAAAAACTATTGCGAGTCACACTATTAAAATCACAGAATTTATGTGTAGAACTTGTTCAATGACTTGACCACATTTGTTGATCGCTAACCACCGATAGCAGTGTATAAATTGTGTAATACACCCTTTACAAGGGTCCTGCAGTACCACTGTTTCCTCAAAACACACAGGGCTCCGCTGTTAAAGGGGAACTCCGGTGAAAAACTTTTTTTTTTAAATCAACTGGTGCCAGAAAGTTAAACACATTTGTAAATTATAAATAAATAGATATGTGTAGCTCACAGAAAAAATATACGAGGTTAACTGAGATATTCTCATACCCAAAGAGAATCAATAAAGAAAAGGCTGTACAAAAATGGATTACTCAGTCCTCAGCATAATCACTCCAAAAGAGACAGTACAGTGGATATGTGGTCTAGTATGGAAAAGAATTGTAAACTTCCAGACCAATATAATAATTAAAATTGTTTAATACTAAAAAATTTGACAATATTAGACAATATTAAAATTGTGGAAAATGAAAAGAATTGCAGCCGCAGGGCCCTACGGCTGCATTTTAATTTAAACAAGGATTATTGTATGAATTTTGTCACTGTTACGTTATACTGTTACATTTATATTTCGTTACATTGTGTAGCATATGCATATTCAAACACTGTTTACATTATCGATTATAGTGAAAATACTACTATCTATATAGTTACACTCTCCAAGGTTCAATCGGTGACAAAATTCATACAATAATCCTTGTTTAAAATAAAATGAAGCCGAAGGGCCCTGCTGCTGCAATTCTTTTCATTTTCCACAATTTTAATATTGTCTAATATTGTCTAATTTTTTAGTATTAAACTATTTTAACCCCTTCAGGACCAAGCCCATTTTGGCCTTAAGGACCAGAGCATTTTTTGCACATCTGACCACTGTCACTTTAAACATTAATAACTCTGGAATGCTTTTAGTTATCATTCTGATTCCGAGATTGTTTTTTCGTGACATATTCTACTTTAACGTAGTGGTAACATTTTTTGGTAACTTGCATCCTTTCCTTGTGAAAAATCCTAAAATTTGATGAAAAATTTGAAAATTTTGCATTTTTCTAACTTTGAAGCTCTCTGCTTGTAAGGAAAATGTATATTACAAATAAAAAATTTTTTTATTCACATATACAATATGTCTACTTTATGTTTGCATCATAAAAGTGACGAGTTTTTACTTTTGGAAGACACCAGAGGGCTTCAAAGTTCAGCAGCAATTTTCCAATTTTTCACAAAATTTTCAAACTCACTATTTTTCAGGGACCAGTTCAGGTTTGAAGTGGATTTGAAGGGTCTTCTTATTAGAAATACCCCACAAAAGACCCCATTATAAAAACTGCACCCCCGAAAGTATTCAAAATGACATTCAGTCATCATTTTAACCCTTTAGGTGTTTCACAGGAATAGAAGCAAAGTGAAGGAGAAAATTCACAATCTTCATTTTTTACACTCGCATGTTCTTGTAGACCCAATTTTTTAAATTTTTACAAGGGGTAAAAGGAGAAAATGTATACTTATATTTGTAGCCTGATTTCTCTCGAGTAAGCACATACCTCATATGTCTATGTTAAGTGTTCGGCGGGCGCAGTAGAGGGCTCAGAAGCGAACGAGCGACAAGGGGATTTTGGAGAGTATGTTTTTCTGAAATGGTTTTTGGGGGGCATGTTGCATTTAGGAAGCCCCTATGGTGCCAGAACAGCAAAAAACCCTCACATGGCATACCATTTTGGAAACTAGACCCCTTGAGGAACATAACAAGGAATAAAGTGAGCCTTAATACCCCACAGGTGTTTCACGACTTTTGCATATGTAAAAAAAAATTATTTTTTTTCACTAAAAAGTGTGTTTCCCCCCAAATTTCACATTTTTCCAAGGGTTAATAGCAGGAAATACCCCCCAATATTTGTAACCCCTTCTCTTCTGAGTATGGAGGTACCCCATAAGTTGACCTGAAGTGCACTATGGGCGAACTACAATGCTCAGAAGAGAAGGAGTCATATTTGGCTTTTTGAGAGCAAATTTTGCTCGGGGGGCATGTCGCATTTAGGAAGCCCCTATGGTGCCAGAACAGCAAAAAATACCCACATGGCATACCATTTTGGAAACTAGACCCCTTGAGGAATGTAATAAGGAATAAAGTGAGCCTTATTACCCCACAGGTGTTTCACGACTTTTGCATATGTAAAAAAAAAAAAAAAATTTCCACTAAAATGTGTGTTTCCCCCCTAATTTCACCTTTTTGCAAGGGTTAATAGCAGAAAATACCCCCCAAAATTTGTAACCCCATCTCTTCTGAGTATGGAGGTACCCCATAAGTTGACCTGAAGTGCACTATGGGCGAACTACAATGCTCAGAAGAGAAGGAGTCATATTTGGCTTTTTGAGAGCAAATTTTGCTCGGGGAGCATGTCGCATTTAGGAAGCCCCTAAGGTGTCAGAACAGCAAAATAACCCCCACATGGCATACCATTTTGGAAACTAGACCCCTTGAGGAACGTAACAAGGGGTACAGTGAGCATTTGCCCCCCACTGGTGTCTGACAGATCTTTGGAACAGTGGGCTGTACAAGTTTTCATTTTCATGGACCACTGTTCCAAAGATCCGTCAGACACCTGTGGGGGGTAAATTCTCACTGCACCCCTCATTACATTCCGTGAGGGGTGTCGTTTCCGAAATGGGGTCACATGTGGGGTTTTTTTTTTTTTGCTTTTGTCAAAACCGCTGTAACAATCAGCCACCCCTGTGCAAATCACCTCAAATGTACATGGTGCGCTCTCCCTTCTGGGCCTTGTTGTGCGCCCCCAGAGCACTTTGCGCTCACATATGGGGTATCTCTGTAGTCAGGAGAAATTGCGTTACAAATTTTGGGGGGCTTTTTTCCCTTTTACCTCTTGTGAAAATGTAAAGTATAGGGCAACATCAGCATGTTAGTGTAAAAAATAAAAAATTTTTACACTAACATTCTGGTGTAGACCCCAACATTTCCTTTTCATGAAGGGTTAAAGAAGAAAAAGCCCCCCAAACCTTGTAACGCAATTTCTCCCGAGTACAGCGATACCCCATATGTGACCCTAAACAGTTGCCCTGAAATACGACAGGGCTCCAAAGTGAGAGCGCCATGTGCATTTGAGGCCTAAATTAGGGATTTGCATAGGGGTGGACATAGGGGTATTCTACGCCAGTGATTCCCAAACAGGGTGCCTCCAGCTGTTGCAAAACTCCCAGCATGCCTGGACAGTCAACGGCTGTCCGACAATACTGGGAGTTGTTGTTTTTCAACAGCTGGAGGCTCTGCTTTGGAAACAGTGGTGTACCGGACGTTCTTATTGGGGGAGGGGGGCTGTGTAGGGGTATGTGTATATGTAGTGTTTTTAACTTTTTATTTTATTTTGTGTTAGTGTAGTGTAGTGTTTTTAGGGTACAGTCACATGGGCGGGGGGTTACAGCGAGTTTCCCAGCGCAAAATTTGCTGCATCTCAAGATGCGAGAAACCCACTGTAAAAGCCTCGCCCATGTGAATGTACCCTGTACATTCACGGGGGTGGCGGGGCGGGGGGGGCTTGCATCAGCTGTTGCAAAACCACAACTCCCAGCATGCATGGTCTGTTAGTGCATGCTGGGAGTCATAGTTTTGCAACAGCTGGAGGCACACAGGTTAGGAAACACTGAGTTAGAAACAGACAATGTTTCCCAACCAGTGTGTCTCCAGTTGTTGCAAAACTACAACTCCCAGCATGCCCAGACAGCTGAAGGGCATGCTGGGAGTTGTAGTTCGGCAACATCTGAAGGGCCAGATGTTGCTGAACTAAAACTCCCAGCATGCCTGGACAGTCAGTGCATACTGGGAGTTGTAGTTTTGCAACAGCTGGAAGAGCACAGATTGGAGACCATTATACAATGGTCTCCAAACTGGGGCCCTCCAGATGTTGCAAAACTACAACTCCCAGCATGCATGGTCTTTTAGTGCATGCTGGGAGTTATAGTTTTGCAACAGCTGGAGGCACACAGGTTAGGAAACACTGAGTTAGAAACAATGTTTCCCAACCAGTGTGTCTCCAGCTGTTGCAAAACTACAACTCCCAGCATGCCCGGACAGCTGAAGGGCATGCTGGGAGTTGTAGTTCGGCAACATCTGAAGGGCCAGATGTTGCTTAACTAAAACTCCCAGCATGCCTGGACAGTCAGTGCATGCTGGGAGTTGTAGTTTTGCAACAGCTGGAAGAGCACAGATTGGAGACCATTATACAATGGTCTCCAAACTGGGGCCCTCCAGATGTTGCAAAACTACAACTCCCAGCATGCCCGGACAGCCAAAGGCTGTCTAGGCATGCTGGGAGTTGTAGTTTTCAGACTCCTAGAAGCAGCAGTGAAGATCTTCACTGCTGCCTCTGAGGACTACATACTTACCCGTCGCTGCTCGTCCACGTGGCCGGTCCCGCGCTGCTCCTCGGTCCCGCCGCTGGATCAGGTAAGTCCGCCGGTCCCCACGTGTTCCCCCCGAATGCCGCAGGTCCCCGCGAGCCCCTGCAGCGCTTCGTCCCCCGTTCTGCCCGACTTCCAGGGGCGGGCAGTGCGGGGGATCTGAACTTTCACCCCAGATCACTGTGATTGGTCCACAGGGACAAATCACAGTGATCGCTGACCAGGACCATCAATTGATGGTCCTGGGGGTGAAGCAGAAGTTGTCCCCTGCTGGAAACAGCGGGACTTCTGCCAGTTAACCCGTGCGATGCTGCGCATCGCCGGGTTAACTGCATGTCATTTATAAACGCCGGGATGCGGGAACGCACTGCACAACCCGGCGTTTATATATGACATTCTGCGGGAAGGGGTTAATTATCATATTGGTCTGGAAGTTTACAATTCTTTTCCATACTAGACCACATATCCACTGTACTGTCTTTTTTGGAGTGGTTATGCTGAGGACTGAGAAATCCATTTTTGCACAACATTTGTAAATTACTTCTATTAAAAAATCTTAATCCTTCCTGTACTTATTAGCTGCTGAATACTTTTCCGTTTGAAACACAGAGCTGTCTGCTCACATCATGAGCACAATGCTCTCTGCTGACATCTCTGTCCATTTTAGGAAGTGTCCAGAGTAAAAGGAAATCCCCATAGCAAACATATGCTGTTCTGGACAGTTCCTAAAATGGACAGAGATGTCAGCAGAGAGCACTGGGCTCATGATGTCAGCAGAGAGCATTGTGTTTCAAAAATAAAAGAATTTCAGCAGATAATAAGTACAGGAAGGATTAAGATTTTTTAATAGAAGTAATTTACAAATCTGTTTAACTTTCTGGCACTAGTTGATTTAAAAAAAAAAGTTTTTCACTGGAGTACCCCTTTAACCACATAGGGACCCAGGGCGTACAGGTATCGATAAGCAGGCACCCCGAGCAAATGCCCAGGGGGGTCATCAGACCCCCCCATATCGGCGATCACGGCAAATCGAAAGTGAATTTACACTTTCGATTTGCTTCGATTCCGGTGATGCGGGTCACTTGTGACCCGTTGACCCGGAGATACATGGTGATCGGGAGTGTAGGATACACCCCCTATCACCCACTGTATCTATGGGGAGGTGGCGATTTCGTCACCCCCCAGGATCGCTGCTATTGGCCGGCCAATAGCAGCCGGCAGGGGAGGGATTAACAGCATCCTCCCGCAGCTCCCGCCGCTGGCTGAGTTCAGTCAGCGGTCAGAACTGCTGGAAGGAGCCGTGGACCCCCCCCCCCCCCCCCCTCTGCACGATCGGACCCCCTCAGGACCGAAGATCCCCCCGTAGAGCAGGGACAGATAACCCAAAAGGGAAAGGTAGGAGTAAAAAATAGAAACAGTAGTAAAAGGTTTAAACCCCCCCCCCCTGACCCCCTAATAGGTCCTCAAGGGTCCTCTGTAGTTTTTTTTAGTGTGACCCGGCCCCCTTTTTTTTGGGGCCACATCGCTTTTTTCCCCCCTATATATAACGGTGTGTGATTTTTAATCACACACCGTTATATAATACAGTCACACTAAGCGCACAGTACATACTCCCCCCCCCCCACACACACACACCCTCCCCTCCCCTTCCGGTGAACCTGTTTGGAGACCCCCAGAGGCTTATCAGCCACGGGTTCCGGAGTTTGTTGGCGACTCCGGAATCCGGATTGACAATTCTGGATTCACTGAAATTGACTATTTCCGTTTTTTTTTCAGTGACAGTTTGGTCAATCTGATGGTGGAGCAGACGAATCTGTATGCCAGGCAGTTCATCGCCCACCTTTTTTGGCCAGGTCCAATGAATGGTACGCCATTGATGCAGCAGAGATGAGGACATTTTGGGGCCTTGTGCTGCATATGGGCCTGGTTAAAAAGCCAAGTGTCAGGCAGTACTGGAGCAGGGATGTGCTATACCAGACCCCGCTTTACAGTATGGTCATGACACAGAAGCGGTTCGAGGCCATTCGGAAATGCCTCCATTACACTGATAATGAGGCATGTCCACCCCGAAGTGAAAACATGTCAACTTTATGATGCAAATATAAAGTAGACATGTTGTGTATGTGAATCAATGTATGATTTATTTGGAATATCCATTTTCCTTATAAGCAGAGAGCTTCAAAGTTAAAAAAAAAATGCAAAATTTTCAATTTTTTCATCAAATTTCAACAAAATTTTACCACTAACATAAAGTACACTATGTCACGAAAAAACGGTCTCGGAATCAGAATGAAAGGTAAAAGCATCCCAGAGTTATTAATGCTTGAAGTGACAGTGGTCAGATGTTCAAAAAATGGCCGGGTCCTTAAGGTATATTTGGGCTGGGTCCTTAAGGGGTTAAAACAACAGAAATGTCCCCTCTACATGTTTTGTTAACAACGTAACGTCTTCAGGAGGGAAAAACGGGCATCACCTAATACTAGCCACCAGCTCAGTATTTATCCAGAAATCAGGTCCTGCCCTTCGGTCAATTAGCCAATCATGTGTCATCCACATCAATCACTTATCTTTCTGCTGTTAATCCGTCCCTACTACGTGCCTTCTAACCAATCACACTATTTGTATTGTTCCATGTCATCAGTGCTGGCACTATGATGCATTGTCCAAGTGCCATTTTCCGACACCTAAATGTATCCCCAATCAATCACCTACAGCTATACTGACGATGTCATTACCAGCATTCTCTTTACATCCAGTGCCGCTCCGTATTACATGCATGCGCCATGCATCCAGTTAGTTCCCATTGTATGCGCTTGCACACTTGCTCATACTCACATTCCAGTGTTTTAATCATTATCACAATAAAAGTTAAGATATAGGGGTGGGAATACAAGGGTATTTATGACCCAGGGCTTGTCCCAAGGTCAAAGGGATTGGAATCCTTAGGTAGCGAGCCATCTGTGACACCTCCTTTAGTAGGAGCAACTGATGTGCCTTGTGCAACTATACTGATTACACCTTAAAGCTGCCCATACATTTTAGATAACTTTTGGCCAACAATTTACTCCACCCAACATCTGTCATTAGGAGAAAGAAGGGAGGCGCCATACACATAAGACTTTCATGTATATTGCCAGTTTTAGGCTGGTCCTGGGTCCCTTAATGTCTGTAGGTTCTTGCAGGACCTGCTGTCTACCAACTCAGCACTTATATGACACTCAGCACTTTTATTAGGGAAGGGGTTAAATGATCTTTATTAACTTTTTTTGTTAACTTTTTTTTGTAGTGTTATAGCCCCCATAGGGGGCTATAACACTGCACACACTGATCTTTTACACAGATCACTGCAAAGCCATAGCTTTGCATTGATCAGTGTTATCTGCAATTGATTGCTCAAGCCTGAATTTCAGGCTTGCAGCAATCATTCTCCGTTCGATCGCGCAGGAGGCAGGTAAGGCACCCTCCTTCTGCATCCTAGCTGATAGGGACATCGTGATTTTATCGCAATGTCCCGATCAGCCCGACTGAGTGGCCGGGATGCTTTTACTTTCCCTTTTAGACACAGCAATCAACTTTGATCGCCGCATCTAAAGAGTTAATGCCAAACATCTGCCGGAACGGCGATGTCCGGCATTAGCCATGGGTCCTGGCTGCTGATAGCAGCCGGGACCGTGCGGGTATGATGCGAGCTCAGCTCCTGAGCTCGCTTCATAACCCTCTCATGCCGCAGCGCCATATAAACCCGGTGTTCTGTGGCAAGGGGTTAAAATTATTGTTGTGTTAAAATAGAATAAGGCAAAAAATAATTGGTCAAGAATTTTTACAGGCTACGTAAATAACCCATATGTGGCACAAAAATTTTTCCTTAAAAAAAAAGAAATCCATAGTAATACAGCTTGATTCACATTTTTTTTTCTTTTTTTTGTGGCTTCACTATTGTTTATTTGCCTGTTGGTGCTGTGCTGTCTTCTTTCCTGATGTAAACTCCGGCCTTAGCGCAGAGATGCAAGACTCTACCCACCAACATCACAAAATGCAGGCTCAAAATTTAACAAAAAAGCCTCCAGAGTATGGATTTTCATGGTGCGGCATAGTATGTTTTTAATATTTTTTAATTTCTGAGGAAAGTGGATGGGTTGTTGCGGGATAGTAGGAGTGTAGCTATTTAGTGCCAGGCAAGCCAGTCAGGGTGTCACCCGATGCCATACGCCCCCCCTCCCCGTCACTCTCTAACAACTCTACTGGTAATAAAGGGTAGATAAAGAACTTCAGCTGTTAACATAAGGGAAAAGTTTTCTGATTTAAAAAATGCTTTTGTAAGTGAGTTTCCCGGGTTTTGCTTACGTGTGATTTATTTATCAAGGTCGTGTGACTATTTGATGAATAGATCGCATGAAAGCAAAAGTATGTAAAAAAAAAAAATTGTCATATAAAAGCCATTCATTTGAAAAGAATGAAAAATCTCATTCCTAGTCTCCTGCTTTTAATGCCTAATACAGGTGTAACCATACTAGGACGTATTGTCCTCACATAGGTGTAACCTATATGTACACTTAGCCGGTGTACGATTTTTTCCAGTTAAACTCATATGGCCAGTTACTGTTAAAGGCCAGCAATACTTACACACCTGCTTTTAACACCAAATTAAGGTGTCACCGTACTAGGGCGCATTGTCCTCACAAAGGTGTAAGCTATATGTACACTCAGCCGGTGTACTATTTTCCTGTTAAACTCATAAGGGCCAGTTACTGTTAAAGGCCAGGAATACCTACAAACCTGCTTTTACCACCTAATACAGGTGTAACCATACTAGGGTGTATTGTCCTCAAATAGGTGTAACCTATATGTATACTCAGCCAGTGCAAGTTTTTCCTGTTAAACTCATAAGGGCCAGTTACTGTTAAAGGCCAGCAATACCTACACACTTGCTTTTACTGCCTAATACAGGTGTAACCGTACAAGGGCGTATTGTCCTCACATAGGTGTAACTTATACGTACACTGTGCCAGTGTAGGTTTTTTCCTGTTAAACTCATAAGGGCCAGTTACTGTTAAAGGCCAGCAATAC
Source organism: Hyla sarda (assembly GCF_029499605.1). Taxonomy (NCBI): domain Eukaryota; kingdom Metazoa; phylum Chordata; class Amphibia; order Anura; family Hylidae; genus Hyla; species Hyla sarda. Next base: position 412,861,522 of record NC_079189.1, read on the forward strand.
CTACACACAACTCGATGGTGATGAAGTCAATCGCACTTGGGAGCCAGGTGCAGAAGTGGCTACATCATCATCAGGAAAAGAGGGTTGCAGGTTGCCGATGAGGCAGCAGTTGAGCCAGCAAGGTGGTAGCATGGTTGGGAGTCAGCATGGTGGCAGCAGTGGGAAGTCTGGAGCCAAACATGCCCGGGGTAGACCACCATCTTCACGGCAGCCTACCTGGGGTTCCTGGAGTCGGCGGCAATAGCAGTCAGTCAGTGCGGACTGTTGGGGGAAAATCAGCTACTGGACGGTGTAGCAGTTTTTCATCAAGCATCTGAAGGATGTTAACATGGCCACATGGAAGATATGTTGGCAGTATCTGAAGCGTAGCCAGGGTCCCAATGTAGGCACCATGGCCCTGCATCAACATATGCAGCATCACCATAAAGCAGCCTGGGAGAACCGTGGGTCTGACGGGTGGTCCAGCCTGCTGCAGCATCACCCAGTGATACTCCACTCTCTGTTTCAGCCAGCCAAGGCTCCACCACCTCAGCCGAAGGGATGTCAGCCATTCTGGCAGCAATCCATCAGCAAAGCGATGTCCAAGAGACAGCAGTATGCGCCCACTCATCCAACAGCGCAAAAGCTGAATGTGCTCCAGTCCAAGTTGCTGGTGCTGCAATCTCTCCCTTTTCCAGTGGTGGACTCTGCCCCTTTCAGAGAACTGATGGCTTGTGCCAAGCCGAGGTGGAGTGTCCCAAGCCGTCATTTATTTTCTAAAAAGACAGTACCAGCCCTCCTCAGGTGGAACAGAAGGTGGGCCAGTCCTTGATCCTGTTGGTGTGTACTAAAGTGCACGGCAGTGCTGACCTGTGGAGCTGTAACGGCGGTCAAGGACAATACATGTCCTTTACAGCCCACTGGGTGAATGTGGTACCTTCACAGCCACACTAGCAACTTGGCCAGGTCACGCCGCTTCCGCCTCCATGCTCTAATGCCATTGGTCCTGCGACAATGTCCGACTCCGCCTCCTCATCATCCACCGTGCCCTCAGCTTCCACTGCATGGACAAGTCTCAGTGCCCCTCCAGCATGTGTGCAGGGCACGGCGATGTCACGCTGTTCTTCACCTGGTTTGCCTTGGAGAACGGAGTCACACAGGGGAGGAACTGCTCAAAGTGATTTGTCAAGAAATTGAATCATGGCTTTCTCCGGGGCAACTGGAAATGGGAACCATGGTGACCGACAACGGGAAGAACATCTTGTCTGCACTGCATCAAGGGAGGCTGAGCCATGCACCCTGCATGGCACACATTTTCAATCTGGTTGTCAAGTGTTTCCTAAAGTATCCCACCCAATTGCAAGACATCCTAAGAATGGCAAGGAAACTTTGCATGCACTTCAGCCACTCGTACACTGCAAAGCACACCCTCCTTGAGATGCAGCGTCAGAACGGTATCCCCCAACATAGTCTGATATGCAACCATTTGCACCCGTTGGAATTCCACCCTCCATATGTTGGACCGACTATTCGAACAGAGAAAGGCCATCAATGATTTCTTGATCATCCAAGTGGATAAGGGTACTCCCCTGTGCAACTTCAATGTCAACCAGTGGCAGCTCATACGCGACACCTGCCATTTGCTCAGGCCCTTTGAGGAAGCCACATAATTAGTCAGTCACCAGGATTACAGGATGAACGACATCATTCCACTGCTTCATTTCCTACAACAGATGGTGGAAACGATGGCTGGTCAGGGCACTGGAGATGTGGTGCATACATCTCACGGCCACATGAGCCCTGTGGGGGCTGAACTGGAAGAGGAGGAGGGGAGGGCTACAGTGGAGCACAGGCAATGTGTAGCAAAATGGGTGTTCTTTATAGTCATCTGACAGGAGAGGAAGAGCAGTAGCAGCCAGAGGAAATACAGGGTGATGAGGAAGACGAGACAGAGTACCCAGACACACCATGGCAGTATTCAGCGGAGATGGAGGCAAGGAGTCCCTCTGAGTCACTTGCACAAATGGCACGATGCATGCTCAGTTGCTTGCGTAGTGACCGCCGAATTGTCACCATTCGGCAGCGGGATGACTTCTGGCTCTCCACCTTGTTGGACCCACGCTACCGGCACAAAATGGGGGCCTTTTTTACACCCACTGAGAGGGAGGACAAACTGACCTACTACAGAGACATCTTATGTAGTCAGTTGGCCGATGCCTGTCTGCACCATCGTCTATCCTCTCGCAGGTCTGACTCGCGAGGCCCTTTGCGCTCACGAGTTCCACTGCCATGGCTGCTGGGGAGGAATGGGGTGGCAGGAGCAGTACCAGCTCCATCAGCAGCAGCCTGAGTCTACACTGATGAGTAGCTTTCTTCACCTACAGTGAAGCAACTGATCAGCAGGTAGACATTGAGCAAGACCTGAAACAGCAGGTGGTGGCATATCTTGAAATGACCATGCCAACAGACCTTGAAGATCCACTGGACTTCTGGGCAGCCAAACTGGATTTGTGGCTGATACTAGCAGAGTTTGCACTGGAAAAGCTGTCCTGCTCGGCCAGTTATGTGCAATCAGAGCGGGTGTTTAGTGCGGCGGGAGCCATAGTAACCCCAGGGAGAACTCGCCTGTCCACCAAAAATGTGGAAATACTGACCTTTGTCAAGATGAATCAGGCATGGATCAGCCAGGATTTACACCCACCAATGCCTGATGCATCAGAGTAGATTGACAATGGTGCTGCGCCAACACTTAACAAATATGGATACAGCAAAAAATATTTAAGGTGCTGCTCCCCAGTTACAGAAATTCCTCAGTATCAGACCACAAGTAAGTATTGAGGATTTGTCTTAGTTAAAACTTAAAGTGATACTCCGGTGGAAAACTTTTTGGTTTTTTTAATCAACTGGTGCCAGAAAGTTAAACAGATTTGTAAATTACTTCTATTCAAAAATCTTAATCCTTTCAGTACTTATTAGCTGCTGAATACTACAGCAGAAATTATTTTATTTTTGGAACACAGTGCTCTCTGCTGACATCTCTGTTCATTTTAGGAACTGTCCAGAGCAGCATATGTTTGCTATGGGTAATTTCTCCTACTCTGGACAGTTCTTAATATGGACAGAGATGTCAGCAGAGAGCACTGTGCTCATGATGTCAGCAAAGAGCTCAGTGTTCCAAAGAAAAAAGCACTTCATCTGTAGTATTCAGCAGCAAATAAGTACTGGAAGGATTAAGATTTTTTAATAGAAGTAATTTACAAATCTCAATAAGGAGAAGGAAATAATGTCCGCACTCACCATGCCGTAGAAAAATGGGTATGCTTTATTGGCGTCTTCAGAGTTCCATAAGAAGCAATATCAAAATACACCCTGGTGTAGGGAGGGGGAGCTGCTCCTGGCAAGGAGACTAGGAGCTGCTGTCAGGAATAGTGTTGAGCGGCATAGGCCATATTCGAATTCGCGAATATTCGCGAATATATGGACGAATATTCGTCATATATTCGCGAATATTCGCATATTCGTTATATTCTCGTTTTATTTTCGCATATGCGAACATTCGCGTATGCGAAAATTAACATATGTGAAAATTAGCGTATACAAAATTAACATATGCGAAAATTCGCATAGGCAAAAAGTAGCATATGCTACTTTTCGCATATGCGAATTTTTGCGCGCCAGTCTCACACAGTAGTATTACAGCCTTCTTTACACCACACAAGCTGGAAGAAGAGGGGGGTGATCACTGTGATGTGTACTGTGAAGAAAAAAAAATAAAAAAAAACGAATATTCGTAATTACGAATATATAGCGCTATATTCGCGAAATTCGCGAATTTGCGAATATGCGATATTCGCGAATAATATTCGAATTGCGAATATTCGCGAGCAACACTAGTCAGGAACAACAGCACTGTTTTGCGTTATCCACGCTTCTTCCGGTTCCTGGTTCTCTGGAATACTTTACAGGTATATATTGGGAAGGACGGGAAGGGGAGGAGTGAACCCATCACCAATATAAAATACCTCATAGGGACACAGTTAAAAGTTAAAAACAGACAGGACAGCATAAATCCTTTTAACATGGATACCTGTTGTTAAATGCTGGACAGTATAATATAGTTTATAGAAAGGAACTACGATCGTTCCGATCGTTAAATCCCATTGGGCCCAATGCTTTTAATTTAATTATCCATCTAGCTTCGCTTTGGATTAGTTTAAGGCGCCTGTCCACACCTTGCGGTTGTGACGGGATATGTTCTATGCCTGCGAATTTCATGCATTCAAATTTTCCTTCATGTTTTTCTTCTATGTGTGTAATAAGACGTGTCGCTCCTATTTTAGATTTCAATGAATGGATGTGTTCTCTGAACCTTGTGTTTAAATTTCTTTTAGTCTATCCAATATAATATTGTCCGCATGGACATACTATGCAATACACTACAAATTGCGATCTACATGAAATAAATTGATTTACATTAATAACATTACCTCCTAATTGAAATGATTTCTTTTTTAGAAAAAATTTACAATATTTACAATGTCCACATGGAAAATTTCCATGTGGTGCTTGTTTGTTTAACCAATCAGATTTATTTGCATTATATTTTTTATCTTTTTTAATTGCGTCTGCTACGGTTTGAAGTACGGGAAATTAAACGCTTTTAACCGTAACGGATACAAAACGTATGCAACCGCATGATAAGGTTAACATACGGTTTGCAATACAAAGTCAATTAGTACGGTTTGCAATACGGTTCCATACGGTTTTGACGCTCAAACCGTATGCGGGAACTGTATTGCAAAAACTTGTCTTTTTTTCAGATCTTCTGCTTGTTTATAATAAGTAGTTGGATCGCTATTTATTCTTTTTAATCTAACAAACTGAGAGTATGGGATATTATTTTTAATATAGTAAGGGTGCGAACTTTGGTAATCTAGTAAGGAGTTTCTTGCTGTATTTTTTCGATAGCCTTCTGTTTTTAGCACATTATTTTCAATGTTTAAAGTCACATCTAAAAAGTTTAGAGATTTGCCTCCATATTCGTGAGTGAACAGCATATTCATGTCATTTAAATTTAAATAATGTACAAATTCTTCAAACTGTAATTTATCTCCGTCCCAGATAATAAGGATATCGTCCACATATCTCAGAAATCCCTTCATAAAACGTGTGAAGGGATTCCTGAGAGTGTGGACGTAGGCCTGTTCAAATACTGCCAGATATATATTAGCCAGTGTACATGATACCGGTGACCCCATCGGGGTTCCATGAATTTGTCTATACCATTCTTCATTGAACATGAATGTGTTGTTACTTAGGATGAATTCAAGGGCTTCACTAACGAAATCTATGAAATCTTTTGATTTCCCTGAATGTGAAAGAAAATGAGTCATGGCTCGTATCCCTGCTTCCCAGGGAATACGCGTATAGAGACTTTCCACATCCAGCGAAACTAGTTTGTATGAATCTTGCCAGGTGTATAGTTCTAAAATACTGAGTAATTCGCCTGTGTCTCTAACATATGAATGAACGCTGGGGAGCAAAGGTGAAATTAACCATTCTATGTAACTAGATAAATATTGGGTCGCTGATAGATGATACATGCTGGTAGAACTTATGTCTAATGACTTGCCCATACAAACTAGTTTCGCTGGATGTGGAAAGTCTCTATACACATATTCCATGGGAAGCAGGGATACGAGCCATGACTCATTTTCTTTCACATTCAGGGAAATCAAAAGATTTCATAGATTTCGTTAGTGAAGCCCTTGAATTCATCCTAAGTAACAACACATTCATGTTCAATGAAGAATGGTATAGACAAATTCATGGAACCCCGATGGGGTCACCGGTATCATGTACACTGGCTAATATATATCTGGCAGTATTTGAACAGGCCTACGTCCACACTCTCAGGAATCCCTTCACACGTTTTTTGAAGGGATTCCTGAGATATGTGGACGATATCCTTATTATCTGGGACGGAGATAAATTACAGTTTGAAGAATTTGTACATTATTTAAATTTAAATGACATGAATATGCTGTTCACTCACGAATATGGAGGCAAATCTCTAAACCAAAAAAGGATTAGGAGGTAATGTTATTAATGTAAATCAATTTATTTCATGTAGATCGCAATTTGTAGTATATTGCATAGTATGTCCATGCAGACAATATTATATTGGACAGACTAAAAGAAATTTAAACACAAGGTTCAGAGAATACATCCATTCATTGAAATCTAAAATAGGAGCGACACGTCATATTACACACATAGAAGAAAAACATGAAGGAAAATTTGAATGCATGAAATTTGCAGGCATAGAACATATCCCGTCACAACCGCAAGGTGTGGACAGGCACCTTAAACTAATCCAAAGCGAAGCTAGATGGATAATTAAATTAAAAGCATTGGGCCCAATGGCATTTAACGATAGGAACGATCTTAGTTCCTTTCTATAAACTATATTATACTGTCCAGCATTTAACAACAGGTATCCATGTTAATAGGATTTATGCTGTCCTCTCTGTTTTTAACTTTTAACTGTGTCCCTATGAGGTATTTTATATTGGTGATGGGTTCACTCCTCCCCTTCCCATCCTTCCCAATATATACCTGTAAAGTATTCCAGAGAACCAGGAACCGGAAGAAGCGTGGATAACGCGAAACGGTGCTGTTGTTCCTGACAGCCGCTCCTAGTCTCCTTGCAGCTCCCCCTCCCTGCACCCGGGTGTATTTTGATATTGCTTCTTATGGAACTCTGAAGACGCCAATAAAGCCTACCCATTTTTCTACGGCATGGTGAGTGCGGGCATTATTTCCTTCTCCTTATTGCGATTTTATCAGGACTGTTACCTGTGTATGTCCAGCACCTTATCCAGCCACACCTGGGAACACTGATTAGATGTTTGCATAGTGGTTTTTCAGCAGTGCCCACTCATTCCTTCCTTACTACTACTAATTTAAAAATCTGCTTAACTTTCTGGCACCAGTTGATTTAAAAAAAAAAAAAAAAAAAGTTTTCCGCCGGAGTACCCCTTTAACTTTTCTCAGGATAAAACATATGGACCCAAAACATTTTGGAAATCAAAAACAAGCAAAGGTGTGCAAGAAACACCATGTGCCACCTACACCCCAAGTATTGATGTGATGCAAAGACCTGATTGATGTGATAAAAGGTGATAAAAGGTGGAAGGGAACAACGAATGGTCCATTGTAACAGGTGGGAGTAAAAACTTCCCCTGTAAGGCCCTACTCTCGCAATATTAATTCCCTTTTTGGAAAGTGTTATTCGCCCTAAAAAGGGCAGCCCCACACAGGAAACTCTCCCTATTTCCACCTAAAAACCCTGGGAAATGGCAGGGTTATTAGGTGGAAATAGGGAGATGTTGCAGTGTGGGGCCACCCTTTTTAGGGCGAGTAACACTTGCCAAGAAGGGAACTAATAGGGCGAGAGTAGGGCCTTGCAGGGGAAGTTCCCCCCCCCCCCCCCCCCTGGTTACAATGGACCATACGTTGTTCCCTTCCACCTTTTAAAGGTTTTTGCCTCACATCAATACTTGGTGGTATAGGTGGCACATGATGTTTTTTGCACACCTTTCCTTTTGTTTGATTTCAAAAAAGTTTTGGGTCTATATATTTTATTTTAAGAATATTATTAAAAGTTAAGTTTTACCTAATGCATATCCTCAATACTTACTTGTGTACACCAACACTTTAACAAAAGAGACTGCTTTCTTCTGCCTACCGGCCTCAGCAACTATTCTGATCCTGCTACCCGCCTGATGCCACATATCTGATGCCAAGTGCTCCTTCTTTCACCCACCTTCGTCAGCGGATACTGTTATTGCCACCCACCATCCCACTCCCCGAGTCAATTTCAGGACTCCTGATGCCACCTCCAGACTTTGTCATTGTGCCACCATATGGTCTCATCATGCTGCTGCCACCTCCAGGCTCTGTCATTGTGCCGCCATGTGATCTCCTATTTATATTTCTTTGGTTGTTATACAGTATTAGTTCAAAGTAAATGCTTCGGGCACCCGGGACACACAATCATGAAACATCGTGGGGGGCGCTGAGAGGCCGGGTTTTGGGACAAGCAGTAGCATGCCTAATGGCGGACAGCCAGCTCGATTTTAAGATACACCTATGAGCTTTTCACTGCAGAAACTCATACACTGCAGCAATTATACACTATTGGAGCTGGAGTTACCGCGGCTGCTGGCACCAGACTTGCCCTCCTATGGATCCTCAAAAAAGAATTTCAAGTTTGCTAATTCCAATTACCAAGCTCTGTCATTGTGCCGCTATGTGATCTCCTCATGCTGCTGGCACATTAAGCTTGTGAATCTATTCAAAATCTTCAATTTAAATAAAAAAAAATCTCCTTAATCTTTTCAATTGTGAGGCCCTATGGTCATCGTCATATATTACCTCTGGAATTACCACAAGAAGCCAAAGAAACAGGTTGGAGTGATAAAAATGAACCATAACTAATTAAATGAAACATTTGCAGTTTCTCATGCAGTTTCACAGTTGGGAGGGCGGGGGGCGTTGAGAGGCAGGGGCTGGAACAAGTGGTATCTCACCTCATGGTGGACCACCAGCTCGATGCTCACCAGAATGGGTCCTCAAAAAAGGATTTTTTTTAATTAAAATAAATTAAAATTACATTAAATTAAATAAAAATTTTATTAAAAAATCTCTTTAATCTCTTAAATTGTGACACCATATGGTCTCCCAACCCTGCTGCCACATCCAGACGCTCTGTGGCAGTGATTCTAATAGCGACGGCTGTAATCTACATGTCATACTGAATAACAGTATTATTTCACTAACCCAGTGCACTCCCTATGTGTATTACGGTAAGGCAAAGTGCCCTAAACCCCTACTGAGGCTCTCTGTAGCCCAGAAATAGCCATTTTTAATAGCGATCAACCAAAAATGTATTCGGATCGAGCCACATTTTTCTAATTTTTCCAAAATTCGCTCATCTCTATATAAATTAAGTTGAGCATTAATACCAAAGTGGTAGCCATGTGGCAACCCCAGACAATGCATTAATGAAAATGGCCACAGGAACAGCATTTCCACCACCATTACAAGTCATAGGACAGCAGCCACCCAAACCATGGTGGTACATGTTCCCTGCTGAATAGAGGTTCCTGGAATGGATAAAACCCATGACATAAGGAGATAAACAGTTAAAATTTTAACAAAACTAAAACTATTGTAGCTCACCCTCAATTCAGTTGAGGGTCTATCTTTTTTTAAATAACAGTAGTTATACATTCTTCATAAAATTACACTTTCATTTTCTTCACTTATTAACAATATTACAACATTTTTAAACACCCCCCCCCCCAACCCCAATACACTTTTCAAATCTGGTTCCAGTGCCCTGTCTGAACCATATCACTCGCATCTTTTCTTATTACTAATTTCAATAATCCCTCCTCTCTTCTCCCCCTCCCATATCCCACTACTAATCGTTAGGTAAAAAAAGCGGTGGATGGTACACCTCTATTACTTTCTAATGGATTAATTAAATTGTTTTATTTATTTATTTTTTGTAGTTTATACTGCAGACTCTGATTTTGTCAGTCACTCTTTTGAGAGAACGTTTTTTAGCTGAGGGCTATCCTACATCATTATTATCTCAAGCTTATTGTGAGGTCAAAAATAAATTAATTTAATGAATCCAGTGGAAAGTAATGGAGGTGTACCATCCACCACTGAAGTAGTTAATATATTGAAACCGGAGACAAGTAGGGATGTGACTAGATATGAAAATACTAAATATTGACAATCAGTTTAAATATATTTTCATCACTAATTATAATAGTGGATCTAAAGAGATCAAAATGATCTTTCAGCGTCATTGGCATATTATTTGGAATGATCCGATTTTGAAAGATCTTGTACCAGCTACTCCAGGAATAACTTACAGAAGATCAAAAAATCTACAAAATATGTTGGCCCCTAATAGATTAAGAAATATTACTATTACTAATCCCCTTATTGTACCATCACGTTAATGCTGTGCACCGTGTAATAAAAAACATTGTTTATGCTGTGACATGATCCGTGGTCCTGTAGAAAAATTCGAATCATATGAAATAAAAAAAATTTCCATTACACAATTTTTGAATTGCAATACACAATATGCAATATATTTGATGTCCTGCAGTTGCAGATTGAAATATGTTGGATGCACCATTCAGACAGTGCAGTCCCGGATGTGCAATCAATCTAACATTAAAAATTGTTTCACATTACACAGTATTTCCTGACATTTCACTCTTATTCACTCTTATTATTGCGCTTAATTATTCTTGAAACAATATCAGAGAATACCCCTAACCATTTTCAATGTTTAATTAATTGTGAATCTTTTTGGATATTCAAATTGTCAACTTTGGTACCGCATGGTGCGACTGATGCGACTTGCTGACCTTATGTCAGGCTTTCTGCCTGATATTTCGACCATTTTTTTTCACATCGGTGCGCCACTTATTATTTATTATTTGTTATTTTCTGGTTATTTATGAATTTATTGTGTATTGCAGACATGTCTATGCATTGGATATATCATGTGTGTTAATGATCCTTTTATACACATATTTATTTTTTCTATTGTACTAAGTTTGAATGCAATTTATCCTATATGGTCTCCTGTGATGAACATAATTTTTCTAAATTCTTTTTGCACTGTCACTGCGCTGACAGGGTTAATGGTTTTTCCTATAAATTTGTAACCCATATGCCCCTTGTTATGCCTGATGAAGCTGCAAACTTGCAGCGAAATGCATTGCATCTTGGAAATAAACCTTCCTTGATTTTACCTGGTTTCCTACGGAGTTTATCCTGCGCCTCGTGGAACCGGGGTTCCTCTCTGAAGCCTCCCTGATCCTGTGCCATTATCCCAGCCGGAGGGCTGCGGATGACTCTATATATATGTGTTTGCCATTGTTGTGTATGTTTGAACACAACTATATGGGGTGAGCGGCTTTCAAGCATCTTATGTTTTTAACACTTTTATCTCGTTTATCACAACATCTCTTTTCATTCATAGGCTATGTTCACACTGAGGAATTCAAGAGTAATTCACGAGCAATAATTTTGGTCAGGAAATTGTTGCCTTCTCCATCAAGCGTATTCAAGCGGAATTTTCATGCGGAAATGAAGAGGAATGAAGGAGGAGGCTATTTAATCTACTTTTCTGAATTCCGCTTCAATTCCGCTCGAATTCCGCTTAAAAACGATATTGGGCAGAATTTCTATTTACCATTGACTTCTATTGGATTATGCTTGCAGATTACGCTTGAAGAATGAACATGTTTTTTCTTCAAGCGGAAAGGAATTCAGCGTCGGAATTCTGCAGTGTGAACAGGACAGCAGAAATAACATTAAAGTCAATGGGCAGAGGAGATGTGCATTAATTTGGAGCGGAGAATTCAAGAGGAATTACTCGAGTAAATTCCTCTTTAATTACTCTGTGTAAACGGGCCCATAGACATGACAGGAACTGTCCAGAGTAGGAGCAAATTCCTATAGCAAACCTCTCCTGCTCTGGAAAGTACCTCACATGGACAGAGGTGTCAGCAGAGAGTACTGTGGTCACACAGAAAAGAACAACTCAACTTACTCTGTGGTATACAGCAGCTGATAAGTACAGGAAGGAATGAGATTTTTAAATAGAAGTAATTTACAAATCTGTGTAAGAAGATATCTGGCACTTCAGGTATATGGGTAAAACACAGTTTGCTTTATTGAATCACAGGACCTAAGTAACGTACAGAAATCTTTCCTGATGCATTTCACCCTCTCTGGGGCTTAATCGTAAACTGACAAACATTACAAACCACACCATTAAAATACATAGACGTGGAGTCACATGACTCATTACATCATTGGTATAAAATCAAGGCAAATGGAAAACCCATGGTGGGAGTTGTATACATTTACATGTCTTAGACCCTCGTTCACACTAACATGGGCAGCAGGACAAAAACCGCATCTGTTAACTTCAATTTACTTGCACCTAGAGCGTGTATATACTGCAAAACTATATAATAATTAGAGATGAGCGAATCGAAGCTGAGGAACCCGAATTCGTTACGAATTTCATGAAATATTCGATTTGCAACGAATGCGAATATCGCCGCAATTCTATCGCACAAATCACTTCATTGAACTCCATTTACTGCGGTCCAGGCTCCAGGGCATCTAAAATGTCAGAACATGGGGCAGGAATGCTGTGAAGGCGGGAAGGGAAGTAAGCGGGATGACCCTGAATCACATGCAGGATGCAGCCTATCAGCAGCCAGTCACCCTTGTGATGCCACAGCCCTATATATTCGGCAGCCAGTTTGCTGCTTATCATATCATTCATTACACTGCATACAGATAGGATGGACATCGATGTGTGTGTTACACAGAAAAGCTCATTCCAGCAGCATTTCACATCCTAGTTAGTGTTGAGCGGCATAGGCCATATTCGAATTCGCAATATTTTGCGAATATATGGACGAATATTCGTCATACCGTATATACTCGAGTATAAGACGACCCGAATATAAGCCGAGGCCCCTAATTTCACCCCAAAATCCCAGGAAAAGTTATTGACTCGAGTATAAGCCTAGGGTGGGAAATACATCATCCCCCCCTGTCATCATCCAGACCCCCGTCATTAACACCCTCATCATCATCACCCTGTCATCATCCCCCCTTCATCATCACTGCCTGTCATCATCCCCCCTTCATCATCACCACCTGTCATCATCCCCTTGTCATCATCCCACTCCCCCCCTTCATCATCCCCTTGTCATCATCCCCTTGTCATCATCCCCACCCCCCTTCATCATCCCCTTGTCATCATCCCCCTGTCATCATTCCACACACCCCCCCTTCATCATCCCCTTGCCATAATCCCCCCCTTCATCATCCCCTTGTCATAATCCCACACCCCCCCCCCCCTTCATCATCCCCTTGTCATCATCACCACATGTCATCATCATGGTCTTCAACCTGCGGACCTCCAGATGTTTCAAAACTACAACTCCTAGCAAGCCCGGGCAGCCAACAGCTGTCCGGGCTTGCTGGGAGTTGTAGTTTTGAAACCTCTGGAGGTCTGCAGGTTGAAGACCACTGCGGCCTTTGACATCATCCAGCCCCCTCTCACCCCCTTTAGTTCTGTACTCACCTCCGCTCGGCGCTGGTCCGGTGCTGCAGGACTGTCCGGTGGGGAGGTCGTCAGGTGGGATACTGGTTCTGGGCTGCCATCTTCACCGGGGAGGCCTCTTTTGGGCCTCTTCTCTGCGCTTCGGGCCCAAAATAGAGGCGTTGCCTTGACGATGACGCAGAGGAACGTTGGTAATAAACGTACCTCTGCGTCGTCGTCAAGGCAACGTGACTATTCCGGGGCCGGGCCCGAAGCGCGGAGAAGAGGCCTCCCCAGTGAAGATGGCAGCTCGGAACCACTATCCCACCGGACGACCTCCTCCCAGGACAGTTCTGCAGCACCGGACCAGCGCCGAGCGGAGGTGAGTACTGTACAGAACTAAAGGGGGTGAGAGGGGGCTGGATGATGTCGAAGGCCACAGTGGTCTTCAACCTGCGGACCTCCAGAGGTTTCAAAACTACAACGCCCGGGCTTGCTGGGAGTTGTAGTTTTGAAACCTCTGGAGGTCCGCAGGTTGAAGACCACTGAGGGCGGAGAGTTCACTCGAGTATAAGCCGAGGGGGGTGTTTTCAGCACGAAAAATCGTGCTGAAAAACTCGGCCTATACTCGAATATATACGGTATATTCGCTAAATTTGCATATTCGTAATATTTGCGTTTATTTTCGCACATGCGAAAATTCGCATATACGAAAAGTCACATGTGTGAAAATTAACATATGCAAAAATTTGCATATGCAAACATTACCATATGCGAAAATTAGCATAAACGAAAATTCGCAAATGCGAAAATTAGCAAAATGGAGCTTCTCTTGTGTTGGCAGAAGTCCTTGCTCCGGCCCTGCTGATGCTGCTGGGCCTGGGTCTGGGCCTACAGATTTTTTATGGTAGCACTAGCTACCCTAAATCTTTAATTTAAATTTCAAAATTTGTCTTTTAATCTTAGGTATTGTGAAGCCCTAGTGTCTCCTCATCCTGCTACCAACTCCAGCTGTGCCATTCAGACACTATATGGTCTTGTCATGCTTCAGACAACTCCAGGCTGTGTCATTCAGACAATATATAGTATACTGATTCTGCTGGGTCTGGGCCTACACATTTTCTTTGGTAGCACTAGCTGCCCTAAATCTTCAATTTAAATTTCAAAATTTGTATTTTAATCTTAGGTATTGTGAAGCCCTATTGTCTCCTCATGCTGCTGCCAACTACCAGGCTGTGCCATTCAGACACTATATGGTCTCCTGATGCTTCAGCCAACTCCAGGCTGTGTCATTCAGCCAATATATAGTTTACTGATGCTGTGCCTGGGCGTACACATTTTTTATGGTATCACTAGCTACCCTAAATCTTCAATTTAAATGTCTAAATTTGTCTTTTAATCTTAGGTATTGTGAAGTCCTATTGTCTCCTCATGCTGCTGCCAACTCCAGGCTGTGCCATTCAGACACTGTAAGGTCTCTTGATGCTTCAGCCAATTCCAGGCTTTGTCATTCAGTCAATATATGGTTTACTGATGCTGCTGGGCTTATACATTTTTTATGGTAGCACTAGCTACCCTAAGTCTTCAATTTACATTTCAAAATGTGTCTTATAATCTTAGGTATTGTGAAGCCCTAGTGTCTCCTCATGCTGCTGCCAACTTCAGGCTGTGCCAATCATATACTATATGGTCTCCTTATGCTTCAGCCAACTCCAGGCTGTGTCATTCAGACAATATATGGTTTACTGATGCTGCTGGGCCTTGGTCTGGGCCTAAAAAATTTTATGGTAGCACTAGTTACCCTAAATCTTCAATTTAAATTTCAAAATTCATCTTTTAATATTAGGTTTCGTGAAGCCCTCATCCTGCTACCAACTCCAGGCTGTGCCATTCAGACACTATATGATCACCTCATGCTTCAGCCACATCCAAGCTGTCATTCAGCCACTATATTGTTACGCCGAGCGGTCCGGGTCCCTGCTCCTCCCCGGAGCGCTCGTGGCGTCCCTCTCTCTGCAGCACCCCGGTCAGACCCGCTGACCGGGAGCGCTGCACTGTCAGCGGGGATGCGATTCGCATAGCGGGACGCGCCCGCTCGCGAATCGCATCCCAAGTCACTTACCTGTCCCGGTCCCCGGCTGTCATGCTCTGGCGCGCGCGGCTCCGCTCTCTAGGGCGCGCGCGCGCCAGCTCTCTGAGATTTAAAGGGCCAGTGCACCAATGATGGTGCCTGGCCCAATCTTCCTGATTAGCTTGCACCTGTGCACTCCCTACTTATACCTCACTTCCCCTGCACTCCCTTGCCGGATCCTGTTGCCCTTGTGCCAGAGAAAGCCTTTCCTTGAGTGTTCCTAGCCTGTGTTCCAGACCTCCTGCCGTTGCCCCTGACTACGATCCTTGCTGCCTGCCCTGACCTTCTGCTACGTCCGACCTTGCTCTTGCCTTATCCCTTGTACCATGCCTATCTCAGCAGTCAGAGAGGTTGAGCCGTTGCCGGTGGATACGACCTGGTTGCTACCGCCGCTGCAAGACCATCCCGCTTTGCGGCGGGCTCTGGTGAAAACCAGTAGCTACTTAGAACCGGTCCACCGACACGGTCCACGCCAAACCCTCTCTGACACAGAGGATCCACCTCCAGCCTGCCGAATCGTGACAGTAGATCCGGCCATGGATTCCGCTGAGGTGTCGCTGTCAAGTCTTGCCGACATTTCCACGGTGATCGCCCAGCAATCCCTAATGATCACCCAACGAAATCACCAGCTGTCATACTTGACCACCGTGACACAGCAACTTCAGTCACAGATACAGCAGCTGCTGCCGCAGATACAGCAACTTCAGTCACAGACACAGCAGCTGCAACAGCAACAACCATCTCCTCCGCCGGCTCCTGCAACTCCTCCGCAGCGACCGGCCGCTCCTAACCCCCACTTGTCCCTGCCGGACAAATTTGATGGGGACTCTAGACTCTGCCGTGGTCTCCTGCCTGGGAAGGCCCTGCCATGTGCCACACCGCTCGGAGCACCTCTCTCACAGTATCCTTTGCAATCCACCCCTGTGCCTCCCGCCGAGGAGGCTATGCAAGTGGATCGGTCTCGCCTGACCCCTGAAGAGAGGACTCGCCGCAGAAAGAAAGATTTACTTCTATACTGCACTGTGCGTTACCGCACAGAACCCCTGCTCTTGAGCATGGAACTGCATCTCGAAAAAATTGAACTTTTTGTTTTGCCCAAATGCTCCTCTGAAGTCCTCCTCGGTCTGCCATGGCTCCAACGCCACTCCTCTACCCTTGTCTGGACCACCGGGGAGATCAAGAGCTGGGGTGCTTCTTGCCACAGAAAATGCCTCACGTCTGCTCCCAGTCCTGTCAGTCAAACCTCTGTGTCTCCTCCTTTACCTGGTCTCCCCAAGGCCTATCTGGACTATGCTGTGTCTCCTCCTCACAGCCCCCGTCCTGTTAACACTCTGCCCCGTGCCAAGCTTTACCCTCTTCCCTCCCTCCCCACTCCCACGCCTTCTTGTGTGCCCGCTGTTGATGAGGTTTCCCGGGGCTTCGCCACCGTCTGGAAAAAGACTCTAAAATTCCTCATACTAGCCTCATCCCGGGTGAAGAAGCTTGCCGGAAAAAAGAGAAGAGCTCCTCCTGTTTTTGCGTGGCTCTCCGCCAAGTATATCCGCTTCCGTGTCCCCAGTTTTTATCTGGGACCACGTTATCTTGGACCCTTTGAAGTGAAATGCCTAGAGGAAGCTACTCCTGTCTCCGGGTCCTCAGACGTCTTCCGGATTAAAGAATTTTCAGGTCCCAAAAAGAGGGGGAGACCCAAGGGGGGGGTACTGTTACGCCGAGCGCTCCGGGTCCCTGCTCCTCCCCGGAGCGCTCGTGGCGTCCCTCTCTCTGCAGCACCCCGGTCAGACCCGCTGAGCTTTGTCATTCAGTCAATATATGGTTTACTGATGCTGCTGGGCTTATACATTTTTTATGGTAGCACTAGCTACCCTAAGTCTTCAATTTACATTTCAAAATGTGTCTTATAATCTTAGGTATTGTGAAGCCCTAGTGTCTCCTCATGCTGCTGCCAACTTCAGGCTGTGCCAATCATATACTATATGGTCTCCTTATGCTTCAGCCAACTCCAGGCTGTGTCATTCAGACAATATATGGTTTACTGATGCTGCTGGGCCTTGGTCTGGGCCTAAAAAATTTTATGGTAGCACTAGTTACCCTAAATCTTCAATTTAAATTTCAAAATTCATCTTTTAATATTAGGTTTCGTGAAGCCCTCATCCTGCTACCAACTCCAGGCTGTGCCATTCAGACACTATATGATCACCTCATGCTTCAGCCACATCCAAGCTGTCATTCAGCCACTATATTGTTACGCCGAGCGGTCCGGGTCCCTGCTCCTCCCCGGAGCGCTCGTGGCGTCCCTCTCTCTGCAGCACCCCGGTCAGACCCGCTGACCGGGAGCGCTGCACTGTCAGCGGGGATGCGATTCGCATAGCGGGACGCGCCCGCTCGCGAATCGCATCCCAAGTCACTTACCTGTCCCGGTCCCCGGCTGTCATGCTCTGGCGCGCGCGGCTCCGCTCTCTAGGGCGCGCGCGCGCCAGCTCTCTGAGATTTAAAGGGCCAGTGCACCAATGATGGTGCCTGGCCCAATCTTCCTGATTAGCTTGCACCTGTGCACTCCCTACTTATACCTCACTTCCCCTGCACTCCCTTGCCGGATCCTGTTGCCCTTGTGCCAGAGAAAGCCTTTCCTTGAGTGTTCCTAGCCTGTGTTCCAGACCTCCTGCCGTTGCCCCTGACTACGATCCTTGCTGCCTGCCCTGACCTTCTGCTACGTCCGACCTTGCTCTTGCCTTATCCCTTGTACCATGCCTATCTCAGCAGTCAGAGAGGTTGAGCCGTTGCCGGTGGATACGACCTGGTTGCTACCGCCGCTGCAAGACCATCCCGCTTTGCGGCGGGCTCTGGTGAAAACCAGTAGCTACTTAGAACCGGTCCACCGACACGGTCCACGCCAAACCCTCTCTGACACAGAGGATCCACCTCCAGCCTGCCGAATCGTGACATATATTATCTACTCATGCTGCCAACACCTCCACACTATGTCATTAAGCCACTATATGGTCTCCTCATGCTGCCAACACCTCCATGCTGTTTTATTCAGCCACTATATGCCCTCCTCATGCTTCAGCCACATCCAAGCATTTTCATCCAGCCACTATATGGTCTCCTCATGCTTCCAATACCTCCACACTATGTCATTTAGCCACTGTATGGTCTCTTCATGATGCCAACACCTCCATGCTGTGTAATTCAGCCACTATATGGTCTCCTCCTGCTGCCAACACCTCCATGCTGTGTCATTAAGCCACTATATGGTCTCGTCATGCTGCCAATACCTCCACACTGTGTCATTCAACTACTATATGGTCTCCTCATACTGATGCCACCTCAAGGCTCTGTCATTGTGCCGCTCTGCGGCAGTGATTCTAAAAGAGATACCTGTAATCTGCATGTCATTCTGAATAACAGTATTATTTCACTACCCCAGCACACTCCATATGCGTGTTGGAAAAAAGCAATTGTTCTACACCCCTATTGAGGCTCTCTGTAGTCCAGAAATAGCCATTTTAAATATAGATTCACCGCAAATAAATTCGGATCAAACCAAATTTCTTTGAAAAATTTGGCGAATCTGCCGAATCAAATTTTTCGAAAGTTCGCTCATCTCTAATAATGATTATATATTAAAAAATATATGTAATGTTCTGTGTATACCAACAAACGTCTCATTAAGAAACACAGTTAAACATGATAAAATGTTTGACTGTGTTTAACTGTGTTTTTTAATGAGAGGTTTGTTGGTATATACTAGGGATCGACCGATTATCGGTTTGGCCGATATTATCGGCCGATAATCACGATTTTGGGCATTATCGGTATCGGCAATTACCTTGCCGATAATCCAATAATGCCCCGCCCCCCGCACTGCCCCCACCGCACCGCGACCGCCCCCCCCCCCACCAACCTGCCGCACCGTACCACGTCGCACCCCCCCACCGCACCGCCCCAGCCCCATTGCCTCCCCCATCCCCGGTTTTATAATTACCTGTCTCCGGGGCCCGGGGTCCACACTACTTCTGGCTCCTGCTGCGTCCTGCGTTACGCTGTGCGCAATGACAAGTGACGTGACGCGACGTCACCGTCAGTGCGCACAGTGACAGCTCAGGAGGATGCCACCGGAGCCAGATGTAGAGTGGCTCCCGGGCCCCGGGAACAGGTAATTATAAAACGGGGATGGGGGAGGCAATGGGGCCGGAGCGGTGGCGGTGGCGGTGATAGGACTCAGGAGGACCCCCGAACAGGCAGGGGGAGAGAAGCGGGTGGAGGCGGCGGTCTCTGGCACCGCAAAAGCCGATGCAGTTCATTGATTTAAAGTGCCCACTTTAAATCAATGATCTGCAGCGGTGTCGCAGGGGAGATAAATAGCCGATAACTTATACCGGAATATCGGTATAAGTTATCGGCTATCGGCCCTAATCTCCACAGATTATCGGTATCGGCCCTAAAAAAAACGATATCGGTCGATCCCTATATACAGCACATTACATATATTTTTTTGTATGTAATCATTATATAGTGTTGCAGTATATACACGCTCTAGGTGCAAGTCAGTTGCGGTTTTTGCCTGTTGCCCATATGAGTGTGAACGAGGGTCTAAGACATGTAATGTGACCGTGGCCACAACACCTGTAGCCACGGTCAATTTACATTCTAACGGTGTTGTTATAGCTGTAGGATGTTGAGACCATTCTGCATTACATATGTGTTGGTCTTTACCAGAGAATGGAAAAATCATGTCTTAAAATGTTTCGAAAGGTATACATGTCCATTTAAGCAAATACATTAACTCTCTAATTTAATAAATATATTTACTAAGTAAAAATATATTTTTCCATCTACAGACCCATATGAGGGATAGTTTTTTGTGTGACCAATTGTACTTTGTAATGACACCTTTAATTTTACCTTAAAATGTATGGCGCAATGAAAAAAATTATATTGTTGAGGGAAATAAAAAAGAAAACCACAATTTTACAACTTCTGGGGGAGGAGGGGGGGGGGGGGGTGATGCAGTGCCCTTTATGGCAAAAATGACATGTTCTCTTTATTCTGTAGTCAAAGTGATTAAAAAGATACACAATTTATATTGTTTTTCTACTTTTTGTATAATTAATGTACTAATTTAATAAAAAAAGGGCCTACTTTTTTATTTTTTTTACAAAATCAGTATACTTAAAATTGTCCTCTTTTTACCCCTTTTATTTTTTTATTTTTACAATACTGTATGAGGGCTAATTTTTTTTTTTTTGCGCCATGATCCGTAAATTGTATCAGTACCACTTTTGTTTTAATTGGTCTTTTAGATCACTTTTAATAATTTCTTTCTGATATAGCGCGTGATCAAAAATCATTTGCAATTTGGTATTTTTTTAATGTTTGGGATCATAAACATATTTTTTTTTTTATATTTTGGACAATTCCTCAAGCGGCAATATAAATATGGTTATTATTTTTATTTATTTTTTGTAAAAGGGAAAGAAAGGTGATTTTATTTTTATTAGGAGAAAGGCTTTTAAATAATTTAAAAAATGTTTTTCTGTATTTTATTTTACACTTCCAAAGTCCCGATTAGAGATTTTCATATGCAATCACTAGATTGCATTCACTGTATAATGCTATGCCTATTGCATTGCATTATACAGTGTGATCAGCGCTCCACTCATATAGCCTGGCTGAGTCAGTAGGGTAGTGGTTCAGCGGTCTGAAGCCAATAAGGCTCATTCACATCTCGGTGGACCCATTTGCCCTGTAAGTTAACCAGTATTATGAATTTAATACTTTAGACGCATGGTAGGAATTAATCACTGCATCTAAAGGGGTAATGATGGACAGCAGCAGGAAGGCTACTCCTCCTCATTAGTAGCAAGTGCCCGGTTACTGATAGCCATCACTCCCCTCTATGAAGCAAGCGCAGTTCCTGCACTTGCTTCATATTCACTTTTCACTCCAGGGCCTACATTTACACCCTGGTGCATTAAATTGCAGGCGGCAAGGGTATACGGTTACACCCGATGTTGTCTAGGGATTAAAGGGGTCATGCGGCAGGGTTTTTTTTTTTCCAGAACAATGCCCAATGTGCAGTACATAAAAAAATAAATCTGTACTTACCTCCAGCGATCCCGCAGTGCCTTCGATGTCCTGCATAGGTCCCTGGCTGCGATATTCTTTCAGAGAGAAAACATTACGTCTGGACCCTGAGTGGCGTTGAGGCCCAGAGTGTCATACTGCTGCTCAGCCAATCACTTGCAACTGCAAGTCTGACAACTGGTGCAGTGAGGCTCTGTGACCCACCCCTGACTCACATAGCAGGCTGATTGACAAGCTGTAAGCATGCACACAGCCCTGCTTATCCTACCCACACTTCCAGAATGTTGTCCCAGCCAAGGCACAAATGCAATAGCTGCAAGGACTAGACATTTGTTCTGGACTTTAGAGGGACCCATAGTGGGATAAGTATAAAAAAAGAAAATGTAAACTTTTTTCACCCCAAATGTATATATATATATATATATATATATATATATATATATATATATATATGCAAATGTCTGTTTAAATAAACCAAATTGCAGCCCTTCATACTGACTGGAAAATTTTACACAAAGGACTCCTTAATTCCTCTTCACTGTTCATTTATTACGGTCAGTGTAAATGGCTGACTCTTTTTATGTTAGGCTTTATTGAATGTTGAATGTGGGTCATACTTTGGCTTCTAGAAAAATTATTGTGCGTTGGCCATTGCCCTTCATATAAACATTATGCAAATTTACAATATATATGTGTCTCGTCATAATTGAAGGAAGTAGCATACATAAAATTCATAGGGCCTATAGGAAAATCTGATTTGGACCCCCTACCCCCATGCATGCGACTGCAGAGGAGAAAGAACCAGAGCCATCAGTCATCTGTGGTGCATACTTTGTATTAGAGATCCAGCTGGCCAATGAAACAGTGCTAGCTGCAGAACATCTCTGCTCATTTTCCAGCCAAATCCGGTGGCACCAAGTCTGGTAGCAGTACCTAGGGCAGCGGTACTTTCAGAAAAAGTCCACTTACCTGGGGCTGTTGTCATAAAGGTCCAGGCTTGAACACCAGTAGTAAATATACATCTTGTTAAATGTTATAATCCTCCAAGTTAACTGTCCCCATCATGATAAACCACCCGCTGCCTTTATTTTTTATTTATTTTTTTGTTTTCTACCTTGATATTGCTCTGTATTTTCTGCTCCGTCTCATTCAGATTCACAGACTCAGAAGGGGCATTTTCCCCAGCAGGCGTGACATCATCTGAAGCCATACATGTCACGATGCCGGCTGGCAGGTAGTGGATCCTCTGTGCCAGAGAGG
Organism: Hyla sarda; assembly: GCF_029499605.1. Taxonomy (NCBI): domain Eukaryota; kingdom Metazoa; phylum Chordata; class Amphibia; order Anura; family Hylidae; genus Hyla; species Hyla sarda. Next base: position 412,884,147 of record NC_079189.1, read on the forward strand.
GATTGGCGTGGACCGTGCTAGTGGACCGGTTCTAAGCCACTACTGGTTTTCACCAGAGCCCGCCGCAAAGCGGGATGGTCTTGCTGCGGCGGTAGTGACCAGGTCGTATCCACTAGCAACGGCTCACCTCTCTGGCTGCTGAAGATAGGCGCGGTACAAGGGAGTAGGCAAAAGCAAGGTCGGACGTAGCAGAAGGTCGGGGCAGGCAGCAAGGATCGTAGTCAGGGGCAACGGCAGAAGGTCTGGAATCACAGGCAAGGAACACACAAGGAACGCTTTCACTGGCACTAAGGCAACAAGATCCGGCGAGGGAGTGAAGGGGAAGTGAGGTGATATAGGGGAGTGCACAGGTGTAAAGACTAATTGGAACCACTGCGCCAATCAGCGGCGCAGTGGCCCTTTAAATCGCAGAGACCCGGCGCGCGCGCGCCCTAGGGAGCGGGGCCGCGCGCGCCGGGACAGAACAGACGGAGAGCGAGTCAGGTAGGGGAGCCGGGGTGCGCATCGCGAGCGGGCGCTACCCGCATCGCGAATCGCATCCCGGCTGGCAGCGGAATCGCAGCGCCCCGGGTCAGAGGACGTGACCGGAGCGCTGCCGCGGGGAGAGTGAAGCGAGCGCTCCGGGGAGGAGCGGGGACCCGGAGCGCTCGGCGTAACAGTACCCCCCCCCCTTGGGTCTCCCCCTCTTCTTAGAGCCTGGGAACCTGAGGAGCAGACTTTTGTCTAGGATGTTGTCCTCAGGTTCCCAGGATCTCTCTTCAGGACCACAACCCTCCCAGTCCACTAAAAAAAAAATTTTCCCTCTGACCTTTTTGGCAGCTAAAATTTCTTTGACCGAGAAGATGTCCGAGGAGCCGGAAACAGGAGTGGGAGGAACAGACTTGGGAGAAAAACGGTTGAGGATGAGTGGTTTGAGAAGAGAGACGTGAAAGGCATTAGGGATACGAAGAGAGGGAGGAAGAAGAAGTTTATAAGAGACAGGATTAATTTGACACAAAATTTTGAAAGGACCAAGATAGCGTGGTCCCAACTTGTAGCTAGGGACACGGAAGCGGACATATTTAGCGGAGAGCCATACCTTGTCTCCAGGGGAAAAAACGGGGGGAGCTCTTCTTTTCTTATCCGCGAACTTCTTCATGCGTGATGAAGCCTGTAAGAGAGAATTTTGGGTCTCTCTCCATATGATGGAAAGGTCACGAGAAATTTCATCCACAGCGGGCAGACCAGAGGGCAAGGGAGTAGGGAGGGGGGGAAGAGGGTGACGGCCGTACACCACGAAAAATGGGGATTTGGAGGAAGACTCAGAGACCCTGAAGTTATACGAGAATTCGGCCCATGGGAGGAGATCTGCCCAGTCATCCTGGCGGGAGGAAACAAAATGTCGCAAATAATCACCCAAGATCTGGTTAATCCTTTCTACTTGTCCATTGGACTGGGGATGATATGCAGAAGAAAAATTTAATTTAATCTTGAGTTGTTTACAGAGAGCCCTCCAGAATTTAGACACGAATTGGACGCCTCTATCCGAGACAATCTGCGTAGGCAATCCGTGAAGACGAAAAATGTGTACAAAAAATTGTTTAGCCAACTGAGGCGCAGAAGGAAGACCAGGAAGAGGGATGAAATGTGCCATTTTGGAGAATCGATCAACGACCACCCAAATAACAGTGTTGCCACGGGAAGGGGGTAAATCAGTAATAAAATCCATACCAATCAGAGACCAAGGCTGTTCGGGGACAGGCAGAGGATGAAGAAAACCAGCGGGCTTCTGGCGAGGAGTCTTATCCCGGGCACAGATAGTGCAGGCTCGCACAAAGTCCACAACATCCGTCTCCAGAGTCGGCCACCAATAGAAGCGGGAGATGAGTTGCACAGATTTCTTGATACCCGCATGACCTGCGAGATGGGAGGAGTGACCCCATTTGAGGATTCCGAGGCGTTGGCGAGGAGAAACAAAGGTCTTTCCTGGAGGAGTCTGCCTGATGGAGGCAGGAGAAGTGGAGATCAGGCAGTCAGGTGGAATGATGTGTTGCGGAGAGAGTTCAACTTCTGAGGCATCCGAGGAACGAGAGAGAGCATCGGCCCTAATGTTCTTATCGGCAGGACGAAAGTGAATCTCAAAATTAAATCGGGCAAAGAACAGAGACCACCGGGCCTGGCGAGGATTCAGCCGTTGGGCAGACTGGAGGTAGGAGAGGTTCTTGTGGTCGGTGTAGATAATAACAGGAGAACTTGATCCCTCCAGCAGATGCCTCCATTCCTCAAGTGCTAATTTAATGGCTAGAAGCTCTCGATCCCCGATGGAGTAGTTCCTCTCCGCTGGAGAGAAGGTCCTAGAGAAAAAACCACAAGTGACAGCATGCCCGGAAGAATTTTTTTGTAGAAGAACAGCTCCAGCTCCCACTGAGGAGGCATCAACCTCCAATAGGAAGGGTTTGGAAGGGTCAGGTCTGGAGAGGACGGGAGCCGAAGAAAAGGCAGACTTGAGTCGTTTAAAGGCGTCTTCTGCTTGAGGAGGCCAGGACTTGGGATCAGCATTTTTTTTGGTTAAAGCCACGATAGGAGCCACAATGGTAGAAAAATGTGGAATAAATTGCCTGTAATAATTGGCGAACCCCAAAAAGCGTTGGATAGCACGGAGTCCGGAGGGGCGTGGCCAATCTAAGACGGCAGAGAGTTTGTCTGGATCCATCTGTAGTCCCTGGCCAGAGACCAAATATCCTAGAAAAGGAAGAGATTGGCATTCAAACAGACATTTCTCAATTTTGGCATAGAGTTGGTTGTCACGAAGTCTCTGAAGAACCATACGGACATGCTGGCGGTGTTCTTCTAGATTGGCAGAAAAAATTAGGATATCGTCCAGATATACAACAACACAGGAGTATAACAGATCACGAAAAATTTCATTGACAAAGTCTTGGAAGACGGCAGGGGCGTTGCACAGTCCAAAGGGCATGACCAGATACTCAAAGTGTCCATCTCTGGTGTTAAATGCCGTTTTCCACTCGTCCCCCTCTCTGATGCGGATGAGGTTATAGGCGCCTCTTAAGTCCAATTTAGTGAAGATGTGGGCACCTTGGAGGCGATCAAAGAGTTCAGAGATGAGGGGTAAGGGGTAGCGGTTCTTAACCGTGATTTTATTAAGACCGCGGTAGTCAATGCAAGGACGAAGGGAGCCATCCTTTTTGGACACAAAGAAAAATCCGGCTCCGGCAGGAGAGGAGGATTTACGGATAAAGCCCTTTTTTAGATTCTCCTGGACGTATTCGGACATGGCAAGAGTCTCTGGGGCAGAGAGAGGATAAATTCTGCCCCGGGGTGGAGTAGTGCCCGGGAGGAGGTCGATAGGGCAATCATAAGGCCTGTGAGGAGGTAGAGTCTCAGCTTGTTTTTTGCAGAAAACATCCGCGAAGTCCATATAGGCCTTAGGGAGACCGGTTACTGGAGGAACCACAGAGTTACGGCAAGGGTTACTGGGAACCGGTTTTAGACAGTTCTTGGAACAAGAGGACCCCCAACTCTTGATCTCCCCAGTGGACCAATCCAGGGTAGGGGAATGAAGTTGAAGCCAGGGAAGACCAAGGAGAATTTCCGAGGTGCAATTGGGGAGGACCAAAAGTTCAATCCTCTCATGATGAGATCCGATGCTCATAAGAAGGGGCTCCGTGCGGAAACGTATGGTACAGTCCAATCTTTCATTATTTACACAATTGATGTAGAGGGGTCTGGCGAGACTGGTCACCGGGATGTTGAACCTGTTGACGAGAGAGGCCAAAATAAAATTTCCTGCAGATCCAGAGTCCAAGAAGGCCACTGTAGAGAAGGAGAAGGCAGAGGCAGACATCCGCACAGGCACAGTAAGACGTGGAGAAGCAGAGTAGACATCAAGGACTGTCTCACTTTTGTGCGGAGTCAGCGTACGTCTTTCCAGGCGGGGAGGACGGATAGGACAATCTCTCAGGAAGTGTTCGGTACTAGCACAGTACAGGCAGAGGTTCTCCATACGGCGTCGTGTCCTCTCTTGAGGTGTCAGGCGAGACCGGTCGACCTGCATAGCCTCCACGGCGGGAGGCACAGGAACAGATTGCAGGGGACCAGAGGAGAGAGGAGCCGAGGAGGAGAAACGCCTCGTGCGAACAGAGTCCATATCTTGGCGGAGTTCCTGACGCCTTTCGGAAAAACGCATGTCAATGCGAGTGGCTAGGTGAATAAGTTCATGTAGATTAGCAGGAATTTCTCGTGCGGCCAGAACATCTTTAATGTTGCTGGATAGGCCTTTTTTGAAGGTCGCGCAGAGGGCCTCATTATTCCAGGACAATTCTGAAGCAAGAGTACGGAATTGTACGGCATACTCGCCAACGGAAGAATTACCCTGGACCAGGTTCAACAGGGCAGTCTCAGCAGAAGAGGCTCGGGCAGGTTCCTCAAAGACACTTCGGATTTCCGAGAAGAAGGAGTGTACAGAGGCAGTGACGGGGTCATTGCGGTCCCAGAGCGGTGTGGCCCATGACAGGGCTTTTCCGGACAGAAGGCTGACTACGAAAGCCACCTTAGACCTTTCAGTGGGAAACAGGTCCGACATCATCTCCAGATGCAGGGAACATTGGGAAAGAAAGCCACGGCAAAACTTAGAGTCCCCATCAAATTTATCCGGCAAGGATAAGCGTATCCCAGGAGCGGCCACTCGCTGCGGAGGAGGTGCAGGAGCTGGCGGAGGAGATGACTGCTGAAGCTGTGGTAGTAACTGTTGTAGCATAACGGTCAGTTGAGACAGCTGTTGGCCTTGTTGCGCTATCTGTTGTGACTGCTGGGCGACCACCGTGGTGAGGTCAGCGACAACTGGCAGAGGAACTTCAGCGGGATCCATGGCCGGATCTACTGTCACGATGCCGGCTGGCAGGTAGTGGATCCTCTGTGCCAGAGAGGGATTGGCGTGGACCGTGCTAGTGGACCGGTTCTAAGCCACTACTGGTTTTCACCAGAGCCCGCCGCAAAGCGGGATGGTCTTGCTGCGGCGGTAGTGACCAGGTCGTATCCACTAGCAACGGCTCACCTCTCTGGCTGCTGAAGATAGGCGCGGTACAAGGGAGTAGGCAAAAGCAAGGTCGGACGTAGCAGAAGGTCGGGGCAGGCAGCAAGGATCGTAGTCAGGGGCAACGGCAGAAGGTCTGGAATCACAGGCAAGGAACACACAAGGAACGCTTTCACTGGCACTAAGGCAACAAGATCCGGCGAGGGAGTGAAGGGGAAGTGAGGTGATATAGGGGAGTGCACAGGTGTAAAGACTAATTGGAACCACTGCGCCAATCAGCGGCGCAGTGGCCCTTTAAATCGCAGAGACCCGGCGCGCGCGCGCCCTAGGGAGCGGGGCCGCGCGCGCCGGGACAGAACAGACGGAGAGCGAGTCAGGTAGGGGAGCCGGGGTGCGCATCGCGAGCGGGCGCTACCCGCATCGCGAATCGCATCCCGGCTGGCAGCGGAATCGCAGCGCCCCGGGTCAGAGGACGTGACCGGAGCGCTGCCGCGGGGAGAGTGAAGCGAGCGCTCCGGGGAGGAGCGGGGACCCGGAGCGCTCGGCGTAACAATACAGGGGAGGACTGCATCCCTCACTCAGCTACACACAGCCCAGAGCAGTTCAGTGTGAGATGAGCTGTTTGGCTAAGGTTGCACACACCTTCCTCAGTACTCCAGACTCCATTTCCTGATTTTGGACATCTGCTAGGCCAGCAGGAGTCCAAAATCTGTGCAAGAGATGGAAAGAAATATACTTTGGACAAGTAGGGAGACACCCAATGGCAGCTTTTTTAAACACAAAACATAGAAAACTTCCTTTTTTAAACAAAGTACATTAAAAAGATGTTTTATTTACCATAAGAAGTGCAATAGCAAAAATTTGCTTTAATGACAGTGCCCATTTAAGGACAAAGACAATTACAATTTTAGCATTTTCCTTTTTTTCCTCTGACCCTTTTAAGAGCCATGACTCTTTTATTTTTCCATCTACAGACCAATGTGAGCACTTGTTTTTTTGCTGCCAGTTGTACTTCATCTCTACCTGTCATTAGCAATGAGTATCTGGCTACTTAAAGTAGCCGACACTCACTGCTCTGAAATGAGCGCAGCTCCTGTGCTCGCTTCAAAGTCACTTAATGTACCAGGGCGTACCTGGTGCCTTAAGTCCTAGACGGTAAGAGCGTACCTGTATGCCCTGCATCTTAAATGGTTAAATCTAGGACTCACTGGAGATTTCTTATCTGGTCAGAATTGTTCACCTTTTCTTTTCTTCTCCATTTGGTCCAGGTTTTAATGAAGACTTCTCCTGGTCAAGACGTGTCTCCGCAGAATCTGCTGGACAAACCTTTTTCAAGCACAATCAACAGCTCTTTAAAAACTCCTCTAATTTATTGTCCTACACAGTAAAATTGGCCACATTGGGCCCCCATATAGTAGTTAGACCCCTGTGTGCACTTATACAGTTGTTAGGCCCATACACTGCCACCAAATGCTATAAGGCCCCATATTGCCCCCATATAGTATTAGACCCTCATACTGCTACCATATAGTAGTTAGGCCTCCCCACTGCCCTATATAGCGGTTATGCCCCCATACTGCCCCATATAGTAGTAGTAAGGCCCCCATCCTGCCTCATTTAGTATTAAGCCTCCATAGTGCCCCCATTTAGTATTAGGCCCCCATACTGCCTCTTATAGTAGTTAGGCCCTATACTGCCCCATGTAGTATTAGGCCCCCATACTGCCTCTTATAGTAGTTAGGCACTATACTGCCCCATGTAGTATTAGGCCCCCATACTCCTCTCATATATTAGAATGCCCATCACGATGACTCCATACAGTATTAAGCCCCTTAAAATACCCCCATATAGCAGTAGGCCACTTAAAAGGCCCCCATACAGTAGTGGACCAATAAATAAAAAAATCACCTCTCCATTATTCCCCCACAGCTCCTGGTAATCTGATCCCTATGGCTCCTCCTCTTAGAGCTTCAGATGTTGGCAGCATCATATAGAGCTGCTGCCTGAACAGGAAGCTCCAGTTGAAGATGCAGGAGGGAGATGCCAGCTCTGTCCTGATAAATCTCGTGACCGGGCCCCCCTGTTCGCCAGGCCCCATAGCAGTGGCATACTCTGGCTCTATGGTAGGAATGCTACTGATCAGCTCATGTTCTTTTCTTAGTGATAAAACCACTATCATTGTCTACCATTGCCTGAACCATAGATTGGTTCCTGGGGACCCCAGCATTTCATAGAATTACAACATTTTAAGATGAACTGCTGCTATAAGCATCCTTGCACATGCAAACAGCTCACTCTTTCATCACCCAAGCCTGATCTAAGCATGTTGCAAATGTGAAACACGCCATAAATCTGCAGGTCTGGAAAGTTTTACCATACAGTGGGGAGGGAATGCCTTTAGATGAAGCACCTTCTTTCAGTTGTATATTTCAGATCACTGTGAGGTGGGAAGATTCCCAGACCCTGCTTTCCACCCCCTTCCAGCACACTTGCATGGAGCAGGAGACCAGATGTCTCACACTTTATAAATATAGTTCTTCTGAGACACCTTGATTTGTACTCCTCTCACTATTTGCTTTTGCTAGTGACCCCCTTTATAGGGTACTACAGAGTATTTCAGAATCTATTCTGTACTAAAGTGTCCTGCAGAGCATCACTGGAATTTTGCTCATGTTTCCAATGAATATTGCAGATGATTGTACATGATATATTGTACTTATAAGTTCTGCATCATGTCTCTTAGAATGGCATCCCTGTTCCCAACACATTCCCAGTTTGTCTTCTTATATTTTCACACATGCTGCATGGATAACTAATAAAAAAAATGTTAAATGTTACTTTATTTATTTTCTAATAGAATTGTAACATTGATTAATTCAAATATATATATATATATATATATATATATATATATATATATATATATATATCATATCATATATTATGCACACATTTATCTAGTCAATTCTTCAATATATCATGTCTGTGACATGCCAAATTAAAGTGGTAAGCTGACATGTTCTATTTTCTGCCGTTTTGGTGTACAGACTATGGACAAGGTGGGCAAAGTTATTTTATCATCATGGTTCGTGTAATCACATCTTCTTTTTTTAGTGCTGAGAAGCCTAAATAAAACAGAATATCAATACTATGCAGGTCCTTAACACTTTTAGATTGTTAGGCGAGGGATTTTTATTTTTCTATTTTTTTTTTTTACTTTTCTGCTATTAACTGCTATTAACCAGAAGTACACAATTCCAATATGGCCACATATAGGAAAGCTTTTAAAAATGTAATACATAGCTACAACATTTAAAATATAAGAGATATTTTCATTTTACTACAAATGTATGTGGTCACTACCCTTTTACCTTAATATACCAAGTGAATATGTTAATTATATCTTATTAGAGAAACATGCTGAATGTTCATCTGGGGTCAGGCTAGATGTTACCTACAGAAGTCTAGAAAAAAGAAAAAAGAATTTGCTTCAAAGCATACAAAGCATACAGAGAAGCTTCTGGAATATCTAGAGTTATATCTCAACTGAGTGCTTTATTCATAGGATACATTGCTCAGTACTGCTCTATAATGTCTACCATGATACTACTGCTTCTGATGGTGTGCTAAAAGCATAGTGGAGCAGGATCACTTCGTGTGTGTGTGTGTGTGTGTGTGTGTGTAGTGTAAGAAAACATTCACCTATATCATGGACAACTGAAAATTTGAGATGAAGCCTTATACAAATTATATAATGACCAGAATTAGTTTTTATATCTCATGTACATCTTAAGGGTTTGTTAAAATGTTAGTGACCTTTCAATATAACTAGTATAATGCCTTTTGGATAATTCTAAACATTTTTGGTGAAGTTGATAATTTGACATCATTGACTGTGTGTTCAGTCAAACATAATAATTACTCTAGGGGCACACTTTAATGTAGCATTAATATTAGCTCTAACAGAGTATGGTAGAGAAGTAGATTGTTGTCCTATATAATGTGTAAAGTAGATTGTAACTTTTTCATCTCAGATAAAGTATAAAAAGGAAACATAACTAACCTGCCACCATACATTTCTTGGGTATCGACTATTGTAAATAATTATCTACATATATATAATTTCTATACAACCAAAATGTTAAGGTCTGAGCTGCAAAATACATTTACATTGTTCTAAAAAAAAAAGCCAATAGTCTGTTTAGTAAGTAGTTATTGAGCTGTTTATAGTAGTGGAGTTGAGATCACTATCTTGCTGAAGAGTTTCTAATCAAATGGTTCTTAGGATGTAAAGCATGAACTTTTATTTGTTCTTATCAGCATTCATGGTGGTTTTAGTCACAAACTAATCATAAAATCAGAATGTATACAGTGGAGCAAAAAAGTATTTAGTTAGCCACCAATTGTGCAAGTTCTCCCACTTAAAAAGATGAGAGAGGCCTGTAATTTTCATCATAGGTATACCTCAACAATGAGAGACATAATGAGAAAAAAAATCCATAAAATCACAGTCTGATTTTTAAAGAATTTATTTGCAAATTATGGTGGAAAATAAGTATTTGGTCAATTACAAACAAGTAAGATTTCTGGCTCTCACAGACCTGTAACTTCTTCTTTAAGAGTCTCCTCTGTCCTTCACTCGTTACCTGTATTAATGTATAAAAGACACCTGTCCACAACCTCAAACAATCACACTCCAAACTCCACTATGGTCAAGACCTAAGAGCTGTCAAAATTGTAGACCTGCACCAGGCTGGGAGGACTGAATCTGCAATAGGCAAGCAGCTTGGTGTGAAGAAATCAACTGTGGGAGCCATTATTAGAAAATGGAAGACATACAAGACCACTGATAATCTCCCTCGGTCTGGGGCTCCACGCAAAATCTCACCCCGTGGTGTCAAAATGATCACAAGAACGGTAAGCAAAAATCCCAGAATTACATGGGGGGACCTAGTGAATGACCTGCAGGGAGCTGGGACCAAAGTAATAAAGGCTAACATCAGTAACACACTACGCTGCCAGGGACTCAAATCAGGCCTGTCTGAAGTTTGCTAGAGAGCATTTGGATGATCCAGAAGAGGATTGGGAGAATGTCATATGGTCAGATGAAACCAAGCATTTCAAGGTCCTGGAGTGGCCTGGCCAGTCTCCAGATCTCAAGCCCATAGAAAACCTTTGGAGGGAGTTGAAAGTCCGTGTTGCCCAGCGACAGCCCCAAAACATCACTGCTCTAGAGGAGATCATGGAGGAATGGGCCAAAATACCAGCAACAGTGTGTGAAAATCTTGTGAAGACTTACAGAAAACATTTGACCTATGTCATTGCCAACAAAGGGTATATAACAAAGTATTGAGATGAACTTTTGCTATTGACCAAATACTTATTTTCCACCATAATTTGCAAAAACATTTTTAAAAAATCAGACAATGTCAGATAATGATTTTATGGATTTTTTTTCTAATTATGTCTCTCATTGTGGTGTACGTGTACCTATGATGAAAATTACAGTAGTGATGTCGCGAACATAAAATTTTCCGCAAACGTTCGCGAACTTGTAAATCAGGCGAACTGCCATTGACTTCAATAGGCAGGCGAATTTTAAAACCCACAGGGACTCTTTCTGGCCACAATAGTGATGGAAAAGTTGTTTTAAGGGGACTAACACCTGGACTGTGGCATGCCGGAGGGGGATCCATGGCAAAACTCCCATGGAAAATTACATAGTTGATGCAGAGTCTGGTTTTAATTCATAAAGGGAATAAATCACCTAACATTCCTAAATTGTTTGGAATAACGTGCTTTAAAACATCAGGTATGATGTTGTATTGATCAGGTAGTGTAAGGGTTACGCCCCCTTCTTAGTGACAGACCAAACTCCCCGTTTAACGCACCGCAAACAACTGCAAGCAGTCCATTTGCACAACCACAAACTCCCCATTTGCACAAGGTTGGATACCAACTAGCCATGTACCGTTCCTTGTCCTCACTGATGTCATTGAAGGTCTCTTCCTCCACCCAGCCACGTACAACACCAAGGGTCCCCGAAAGGTGACAACAAGCCCCCTGGGATGCTTGCTGTGTTTGGTCTTCCACCTCCTCAAAGCCACCTTCCTCCTCTGACTCCTCTTCTTCAGACTCCTTTCTCTGCTTTGCCTCTCTCTGCATTATTATAAGGTGTGTTAAGTAGTTCTTTTCTTATCAGTTTAATCCCTGTTACGTCCCCTATCAGGAGACGTGTATATGGCATCGATTTTAGGAACCGGGAGATGGAAAAAGATGCTTGGTCGGTCCTCCTACTTCAAATTTGGGGCTCTGCGCGTGCAATCTAATGTGCCACCAGATAGGAGTGGTGTGTTAAGTAGTTCTATTCTTAACAGTTTAATCCCTGTTACGTACCCTATCAGGGGGGCGTGTGTATGGTATCGATTTTAGGAACCGGGAGATGTGGGGCATGGCCTGTATGGGGAGCTGAGCGGACGTGCTGCTGCCAAGCTCCCGCTCACCCTGAGTCCTTTACCCTGATTGATCCCTCCTGACCCGTTCCCCCTCTTACCGGAGGGTGCCCTCTCTGTTCCTGGGTTGTGGATGGTGACAGCGGTGCGGCTTGCGGCCCCACTCCGGTGCCGGCGGCGGGGCGAGTACGGCACGTGGGACCGGACTGCAGAGGTGACAGTGCGGCAGGGGTGCTGGGAGGCAGACGGCCTCTGAAGGATATCTGCGATACCCGGTGAGGGCAGTGAGGTGCCGCCGGGGGTCCCTGCCTCTCTTCTGGTCCCAGACAGGCCCTGATTAATAGTGCTTGAGGCCGCCATTGGCGGCCTTTGTGGGTGGGGCTTCGTCTCTGCACAGTCTCCAGGGCAACCCCCGCTCCTTGAGCTGCTGGGACGGTGGGGCTCTCGTGCTCCAGGACTTGCTGGAGCCTGAGTGGTGCTGACAGTTGATCCTGCTGCTGCTCTATTAACCCCCTCTGTGCTGGCCTGTGCTGAGACTTCAGCTCAACATCTCCGCAGCGGAGGAGAGTGTCTCCCCTGGTTACGTAGTCAGCCTGGATACCTATAAGGCTTTTGATTCCGTTGAGTGGCACTATATTTGGTGCCTGATGCGGATCCTCTGCTTCAGGCCTGTTTTTTGGAAATGGCCCCCCCTTGCCACCGTTTGCAGGGCCATCACCTGGACCGTGTTTCACTTCATCTGGGGCAAAATGGACAGAGTTAAACAGACTGTTATGTACAAGGAGCCCAGCAAGGGCGGGAAGGGAGTCCCCGATATCCCCACTTTGCTGCGGGCTTCATTTGCATGTGTCAGCGTGCAGAGGACTTTGGTCAAAAAGAAAGGCTCCGCGCGCAGGTCCATCTACCCCCTGTTTCTCCTGCTCCACTGGAAGACGATCGGCTGGGACAAGTGCATACCACATACGTACACCTAAGTGGTGTACCATTTTGTTCCTGTTAGAGTCTTAAGGGCCTAGTTAGTGTGAAAGGCCAGTCAAAAGTACACACCTGCTGGTGCTATAGACAAATACTGTTTTAAGCGTAGTGGAGCGTAGTCTACTCCCCACATAAGTCCATACCACGTATGTACATCTAAGTGGTGTACCATTTTATTCCTGTGAAAGTCTTAAGGGCCTAGTTATTGTGAAGTTTCTGTGGTGGAGGACGGCACCAGGATATGGTGCGCCGTGCTCGTGGATCGTATAAATCTAATGGCAGAAAAGAGGAATCCCGGCACCAGCCACTTGGATGCAAATGGTGAGTGCATCATTGGTAGGTGGGTGAGAGCGCCGCACATCAACATCACATAATGGAAGCACGTGGAGAAGGTAAATAAAGACAAATTCACGTGGGGAAACATGAGGAAGCAAAGGGAGAGAGAAGGGAAAAGGCACAATAACGAGCATAATACATAAACTATGTTATGAAATAGCTAGATTCCGTGGACTCCCGTACTAGGCTAAATTTCCAACAGGGTCACGTACATTTATCTAGGAAGAATAAAAAAAGCAATTAAGATGATGTATACAAAATAGCGGATAGTGGATCTCTTACATCTCGTATTATATGAAAATTACTTTCTGTAGCAAGACACTTTTTTTTTACAGAGAAGGGGCTCGGCCATGGGCGCGAACGTGGCCCCCCCATACGCAAACGCATATATGTCACATTTTGAGGAACAACACATCTACAATAATGACTTACAGTATTCAATACACATTCCAAAAGGTGGAAACATTTTACTGATGATGTGTTTTGCGTATGGGAGAGGCCTGAATCCACACTTGATTCCTTTTTTGAGATTTTAAATGAGATTCGTCTCAAGCTAAAATTTACCATGACTAAAAGTCAGACACAGGTGAGCTTCTTAGACACCTTGGTTATGAAAAATGACATAGATGGCCTTACCACAGACTTTTACAGAAAGGACACAGACAGGAACAATTTATTACTATACTCAAGCTCACACCCCCCTGCAGTCAAACGTGCCATTCCACGCTCTCAAAACAAGAGAATAGAACGCATAGTCAGTGACCCTTTCATCCGACAGGAGAGACTACATGAACTTGACCGTAAATTTGGTGAAAGGAGCTACCCTACAAAAGAACTCGTTGAATCCAAAATCCCTAAACATACACACCCACAGGAGAACATTAGGAGAGTGCCCTTTGTTAGAACCTACCATCCCTTATAGTCCAAAATAGATTACATAATAAGAGAACATTGGCCTATACTGCATAAAAGCTTCCCACAAATCGAAGAATTTCGAATCTCCCCGTTAATTTGCAACAAGAGACCTCACAATTTAAAAGATAAATTGATACGAGCCGACGTAGGTACAGCCAAAATGCGCACAGTGTAGTCACATCATTAAGAGAGACACCATATACCATCCTCACACAGGAAAACAGATTACAATTAATGGTTTCTTAACTTAACGTAATTTACAGCATTAAATGCCCTGGTGGACTGTTATACATCGGATTTGAGGTCCTTGAAGAAGTTACCTTACCTCGAAGCGGGGGGGGGGGGGGGGAGGGGGGGAGACATCAAGAGATTGTTGAGACAGAGAGAGGCATTCTGGATTCATAAATTGAATACTATCGAACTGAAAGGGCTCAATAGAGATTATGAGTTGGCAAGCTTTCTTTTGTAACCAGATCAGCTTGTGATTTAATGCAATCATTTCTGCTGTTTTTTCTTGTAAATCTGCTATTTTGTATACATCATCTAAATTGCTTTTTTTATTCTTTCTACATAAATGTACGTGACCCTATTGGAAATTTAGCCTAGTACGGGAGTCCACGGAATCTAGCTATTTCATAACATAGTTTATGTATTATGCTCGTTATTGTGCCTTTTCCCTTCTCTCTCCCTTTCCTTGCTCATGTTCCCCCACGTGTATTTGTTTTTATTTACCTTCTCCACGTGCTTCCAATATGTGATGTTGACGTGCGGCGCTCTCACTCACCTACCAATGATGCACTCAACTGACGTCAATGTAACTGTCAATCATCAATCAAGCCAGCTGCAGCCCGCAATCACCTGATATTACGTATAAAAGCACACTGTTAATTTCTGTTTGCATACGATTGAGAAAGGCTTTCATTGCTGAAACGCGTCTTGTAACATGTAAATAATACATCCTGTATTATCAATAAATTCCTATTTGTATCCAAGTGGCTGGTGTCAGGATTCCTCTTCTCTACCATTAGTTATTGTGAAGGGCCAGCCAAAAGTACACACCTGCTGGTGTTGTAGACAAATACTGGAGCACATTGAAGTCCCCTCATAAGTGCATACCACATACATACATCTAAGTGGTGTACCATTTTGTTCCTGTTAAAGTCTTAAGGGCCCAGTTACTGGTAAAGGCCAGCCAAAAGTACACACCTGCTGCTGTTCTAGACAAATACTGTTTTAAGTGTAGTGGAGGGCATTGTACTCCCCTCATAAACGCACTAAGTATGTCAGGCAAAGAAGTTCCGGGACGTGCACAGAGAAGTGGCAGAGGCCTAAATTCATCAGGCACAGGCAGAAGTCGCAGAAGACTAGGGGTGAGTGGCAGCAGGAGCTGCAGCAAGAGGCCTGAGCTCCTGGTATCAGCTAGTGGTCGTGTCTTGGCCAGCAACACATCTGCTGTTATTGACTGGTTAACTCGGTCATCCACTTCATCACAAGTGACATCTGACACCTCCAGTCAACAGTCAGTGGATTCCTCAGACACAGCCATCAGTTGGCATGGCCTGGGAGCAGTCCCTGTCCTCCAATTGCCTCTGTCCTATGTTGTTCCCTCCCCCATAGAAGTATCCTATGCTGTGGGTTCAGCTCCACTTTTTAGTCAGGACAATCTACTAGAGGACAGTCAGCAGCTACTGCCCAGCCAAGAAGAGGAGACATCCCCGCTTCCTTCGCTAAGCAAGCAAGTAGTGATGAGAAGAGTAGTGTTCAGGCTCCGGAAGCACACACTGTTGAAGAACCTGAGGAGGACATCAGTGACGTGCTTACACAACTCTATAATGACGAAGCCGATCGCGCTTGGGAGCTGGGTGCAGAAGAGGCTTCATCATCATCAGGAGAATAGGGTTGCAGGTTGCCCGTGAGGCAGCAGTTGAGCCAGCAAGGTGGTAGCATGGTTGAGAGTCAGCATGGTGGCAGCAGTGGCAAGGCTTGAGCCAAATGTGCCTGGGGTAGACCACCTGCTCTGCGGCAGCCTATCTGCCCGGGAGGTAGTGGAACAGGGCTCCCTGGAATCGGCAGCAGTAGCAGTCAGTCAGTGCAGACTGTTGGGGGGGAAATCAGCTACTCTGCAGTGTGGTAGTTTTTCATCAAGCATCTGGAGGATGTTAACATGGCCACATGCAATTTAAAAGAATATATTTAATTTTTTCAATTGTGAGGCCCTTTGGTCTGGTCAGGCTGCTGCCACCTCCAGGCTGTGTCATTCTGTCACCATATGGTCTCCTCTAGCTGCTGTCATCTCCAGGCCTGCTGCCACCTACAGGCTGTGTCATTATGTCACCATCTGGTCTCCTCTAGCTGCTGCCACATCCAGGCTCGGTCATTCTGCCACATTTTGGTGTCCTCATGCTGGTGCCACCTCCAGGCTGTGTAATTGTGCCGCAATGTGGTCTCCTCATGCTGCTGGCACATTACATAAAAAATGTTATGGTAATCTATTTCAAATCTTCAATTTAAATTTGAAAATATATCTTTAATCTTTTCAATTGTAAGGCCCCATGGTCTCCTCTTGCTGCTGGGACATTACATAAAAAGTTTTATGTTACTCTATATAAAATCTTCAATTTAAATTTGAAAATATATCTTTAATCTTTTCAATTGTGCCGCCATGTGGTCTCCTCATGCTGCTGGCACATTACATAAAAATGTTAAATAATAAATAATTTGAATTAATTGTAATACATTTATTTTTAATTTTAATTAATCATTTTAATAATAATGCCCCTCCAGCATACCATGTGTGCAGGGCACGGCGGTGTCACACTGTTCTTCAAATTGTTTGCCATGGCGAATCGAGTCACACAGGGGAGGAACTGCTAAAAGTAATTCATAAAGAAATTGAATCATGGCTTATTCCACAAAAACTGGAAATCGGAACCATGGTGATCGACAACTGGAAGAACATCTTGTCTGTGCTGCTTCAAGGAAGCCTGAGCCATGCGCCCTGCATGGCACACAGGTTCAGTCTGGTTGTCAAGCGATTCCTGAAGTGCTACCCCATATGCAAGACATCCTAACAATGGGAAGAAAACTTTACTTCAGCCACTCGTACACTGCAAAGCACACCCTTCTTTAGCTGCAGCGTCAGAATGGCATCCCCCAACATAGTCTGATTTGCGATGTTTCCACATGTTGGAATTCCACCCTCCACATGTAGCACCAACTATGCGAACAGAGAAAAGCCTTAACCGATTTCTTGATGATCCAAGCGGATAGGGCTACTCCCCTGTGTAACTTCAATGTCAAACAGTGACAGCTCATACGTGACATCTGGCGTTTGATCAGGCCCTTTGAGGAAGCCACATCATTAGTCAGTAGCCAGGATTACAGGATGAACGACATCATTCCACTGCTTCATATCCTACAACATGTGTTGGAAACGATGGCTGGTCAGGGCACTGGAGCCCTGTGGGGGCTGAACTGGAGGAGGAGGGGGACAGTGGAGCACAGGCAAGGTTTTGTGAAATGGGTGGATGTTATAGTCATCTGACAGGAGAGGAGGAACAGGAGCAGGCTGTAGAGCTACAGGGTGATGAGGAAGACGAGACAGAGGACCCAGACACACCGTGGCCATGTGATCTCCTCATGTTGCTGGCACATTAATTAAAAATGTTTATGTAATCTATTTGAAATCTTCAATTTAAATTTAAAAAAATATGTTTATTCTTTTCGATTATGAGGCCCTATGGTCTCGTCAGGCTGTTGCCACCTCCAGTCCACCTCTCATCAGGCTGCCGCCAGTTCCAGGCTGTGTCATTCTGCCACATTATGGACTCCTCATGCTGCTGCCATCTCCAGGCTGTGTCATTGTGCCACCATATGGTCTCCTTATGCTGTTGGCACCTTAAATTTCTTTTAAAATTCTAATCTATCTAAAATCTTCAATTTAAATATTACAAAATATCTTTAATCTTTTCTATTGTGAGGCCCTATGGTTTTCATTGGATTTCTGCCACCTCTAGGCTCTGTCATTGTACAGCCATGTGACTACTTGTTATTTTGGGTTTCGTGGTCATATAGTATTAGTTCAAAGTAATCACTTCGAGCACCCGGGACATTAAACTTGTGAATTTAATCAAAATCATTAATTAAAATGTAAAAAAATCAATGTAATCGTTTCAAGACTGAGGCCCTATGGTCATCGACGTCATATATTACTTGTGGAATTACCACAAGAATCCAATGAAACAGGTTGGAGCAACATCAATGAACCATAATTGATTAAATGAAACATTCGCACTTTCACAGACTGGGGGCCACTGAGAGGCAGGGACTGGAACAGGTGGTAGCCTGCCTGGCAGAAGACTGCCATCTCAATTTTAAGATACAAGTACGAGCTTTTTCCCTGCAGTCACTTCTAGCTTTATGTGCCCACTTATCCAACAACACAGAAGCTGAACGTGCTCCTGTCCAAGTTGCTGATACTGCAGTACCTTCCTTTTCAAGTGGACACTCAAAGCATGGGGGTGGGCTGAGAGGCAGGGGCTAGGAAAGGCAGTAGCAGGCCTTGCGATGAACTGCCAGCTCGATTTTAAGATACAACTTGGAGCTTTTCCATAGTTTACATTGCAGCAATTATACACTATTGGAGCTGGAATTACCGTGGCTGCTGGCAGCAGATTTGCCCTCCAATGGGTCCTCAATAGAGATTAGCAAATCAAATTGGACGAATCAAATTTTTTAAAAATCCACTCCTCCCTAGTCGTCGACGTCATATACCTCTGGAATTACCACAAGAATCCAATGAAACACGTTAGAGCAATAACAATGAACCATAACTGATTAAATGAAACATTCCCAGTTCCACACATATTAAGACATTTTTAAGGGGGGGGGGGGTGCTAAGAGGCAGGGGCTGGAACTGGTGGTAGCTTGCCTTGCAGTGGACTGCCAGCTCGATCCTCACCAGAATGGGTCCTCAAAAAAGGTTTACATTTTTAAAATAAATTCAAATTAAATTAAATGAAAATGACATAAAAATATCTCTTTAATCTCTTCAATTGTGACGCCAAATGGTCTCCCTACCCTGCTGCCACATCCAGACGCTCTGCGTCAGTGATTCTAATAGTGATGCCTGTAATCTGCATGTCATATTGAATAACAGAATTATTTCACTCACACAGCACACTCCCTATGCGTGTTATGGCAAGGCAAAGTGTTCTACACCCCTATTCTCTGTAGGCCAGAAATAGCTGTTTTTAAAAGAGATTCGCTGCAAATAAATTCGGACCTTAAACAAATTTTTTGGGAAAATTCGGCAAATAGGCCGAATTGAATTTTTATAATATCTGCTCATCTCTAGTCCCAGTGTTTGGACCTCCCCAATCAGACACTTTTCCCCAATCCTTTGTATCGGAGTTTTCCTTTAGGGGATTGATAAGAAGTAAAACACATTATTAGTATTCAACACCGATGAAAAAAAAAAAAAGGATTTAGTGGGTTTTTATTTATTTTATTTTTTTTACATATCAAAACGTTTTATTCTTTGTTACATGGATATATAGTTTATAAGGTTTATAAGGTTGAAAAAGATAAGATTCACTGTGTTATTCTTTAAGCATTTCGAAAATTCATTACTCTTTTTTCAACTTTTGTTTTAGTCTCACTAGAGGACAGTGGGGCAGCATTGGGGTGAGAGAGAGATAGAGTCCCTCTCTATAAGGGCCACCAGTCACTATGGGAACCCAATATTACTGGGATTTGACAAGCATTTTTGGTCATCAACCAGTTCTTAAATAGCTTTCTCAGGTTCAGGGGCTCATAAGATGTGTGCAGCCAACTGTGGCACATAGAACCTACCTCAGTAATCACAGCAGTCTGTAATTTTTGGTGCAGCAACCTTTTTCTTCCCTCAAACTATCTTCGGCCTAGTATTCAAATATAAATTGTCATTTTAACAAACTTTGCATAAACCAATAGTACAAGCACATGTAAGAAACTTTGACATTTTTCATTTAACGTAAAATGCCTCTCTCTCCCCTTATCAGGCTCCTTTCTTGCAGTCTAGCAGCTCACCAAATGATCACGTTACATGCTGTCCAGACAAGTCCATAAAGAGAAGATCAAGGTGAGGATGGGACAGAGAGTTAAAGGGGTACTCTGGTGGAAAACATTTTTTTAAAATCAACTGGTGCCAGAAAGTTAAACAGATTTGTAAATTACTTCTATTAAAAAATCTTTACCCTTCCAGTACTTTTAAGCAGCTTTATGCTGCAGAGGAAATTCTTTTCTTTTTGAATTTCTTTTTTGTCTTGTCCACAGTGCTCTCTGCTGACACCTGATGCCCATATCAGGAACTGCCCAGAGCAACATAGGTTTGCTATGGGGATTTTCTCCTGCTCTAAACAGTTCCTGATACGGGCATCAGGTGTTAGCAGAGAGCACTGTGGACAAGACAAAAAATAAATTCAAAAAGAAAAGAATTTCCTCTGTAGCATACAGCTGCTAGAAGTGATGTACAAATCTGTCTAACTTTCCGGCACCAGTTGATTAAAAAAAATGTTTTTTTTTCCACCAGAGTACCCCTTTAATGTGAGAGCCAGAAGCAAGCATATTGAAAAGAGAGTACATAAGTAGAGTAGAGATTAGATCAAGTGCTTGACTCACTTCTACTGTAGAATGTTTTCTATGTTGATGGTTCTTTTTTCGAATGTACCATAGATCCACTGCGTGTGCAGTGTATGAGGATCATTAAAGAGGCTAGGTTCCACAATCCAGCTCAAGGACAACTAAAAATTAGGATGAAAGCTGCAGAACAGAAAACTGGTGAAATGCCATATACAAATTATATAATGACCATAAATAAAGTAAACTTTCAAGTACACACACAGGAAAACCTATTCCGGAACAGCTACCTAAAACAAAAGGTATCCTGTAACAGGTCACTTACCCCTACATACAGGGTGTGCCACAAATCACCATGTCCCAACAGGAGATACCAATGGTATGGTTATTCAAGTTTTGGAAAGAACTCTCCCAATGTGATGACTAGAGACGAACAAAATTACAGCATGGCCACTGATGAATTTATTCTTCAGAAATTAGTTCAGTTTTCTTCGGTTGCTCCGGTTGCCTGGAAAAGTCAGGGGTGACAGTCTTAGGTCTCCTAGGACTGTATCCACCTTTTCCAGGCAACCGTAGCACTTGGCAAACAGAAATAAATTATGCAGAATAAAGTCATCAATGGCCGAGCTGCAAGGTTCGTTACAAACCAATTTTCGGTAAGTTTGCTCAACTCTAGTCATGACAATCACTGATAGGCAGAGAAGATAGCTGTTACATCAGGTTAGACTTAGCATAGATATTTCTAGCAAGCTCCACAAGATATAGGTTATGTTCACACAGCAGAATTTCTGCACGGAATTCTGCAGTGAAATTTCACAGTAAATTCCACAGAAATGAGTTGCCCATTCACGTGTGAATAGGACAGCAAAATCCCATTGAAGTGTATTAGCTATAAGTTCATGCCGAATCTTTATGTTGAATTCCATGCAGAAATTCTTGCTGTGTGAACATAGCCTTACTGTTCAGAAAAATACCTACATTTACTATTTAACGTGACAGTGAACAGAACATATATGTACCACTATACATTACTGAACAAGTGCTATAATAGTGCAATCAATGTAAAGGCTACCATGACACTAAAATAAAGTGTGACTCTTCTTGTACATCACACTCTGACCCTCTAAAGGTGTCTACTAATCATGCACTTCACTCCCTGGCAGGGTCTACAGACTTACAATGGAGCCAGTCACCTTCAATGATTCCAATTAAATGGTGAGCCGGAGAGTAAAACGCACAGCCACATGCTTATTCCAGAGATCTTTGGTGGTCCCAGCACTGAGACCCTGTCTGGCTAAAAGTTTTCTCATGTTAAGCCATAACATTAAAAATACAGCTGAAGTAAATAACATTAATTATCTATATACTATGGTTCCTGTCAACAGGGTGGGATATACTAGGCAGCAAGTTAACAGTCAGTTCTGTAAAATGATGTTGCAAGCAGAAAAATTGGCAAAAGTATGTATCTGAGTGATTTTGACAAAGGTCAAATTGTGATTTCTAGAGATGTCTGTGTGGCTTTCATATTAGAAATACCCCACAACGTTTAACGTTTTCTTAGGCTATGTTCACCCGTGGGTATTCTTGCGGCAGATTTTGCTGCCCACTGACTTCAATGGGTAACAAAATCTGCTACTGCAAATCTGCAGCAGAAATTACACACGTGGGAACGCTTCCTTAAATGGGTACTCCAGTGGAAAAAATATATAACTGTTGCCAGAAAGTTATACTGATTTGTAAATTAGGTTCACCGAAGCTTATCGGTACAGCTCACCCTCCTTTCTGCACCACGACACGGACAAGTCCGGACCCAGGTCTCTAGGAACAAATGGATAAAATAGGCAGAGTCCAGCACGGTATCAAAGCAATGCGTGAAGTTTATTCAGCAACATGGAGAACAGGTACTCCATGTTGGCTGATTGCTTAATAAACTTCACGCATTGCTTTGATAGCGTGCTGGACTCTGCCTACTTTATTGATTTGTAAATTACTTCTACTTAAAAATCTTAAGCCTTCCAGTACTTATCAGCTGTTGTATGTTTCAGGGAAAGTTAAGTAGTTCTGACCAGAGTTCTATCTGCTGACATCTCTGTCTGTGTCAGGAACCATCCAAAGTAGAAGCAAATGCCCATAGCAAACCCCTCCTGCTCTGGAATGTTCCTGACATGTAAATACCAATAACACAAGCAATAAGCCCTATCTGTAGGGAGGGGGAAAGAAGGCCTGACACCCCTAAGTACTCCCAGGGCATATGTAGGGGGACCATGTAATGACTGCTATAACAGCGGAAAACTGCAAACACCAATATAGAAAAAAGAGCTGTAGCAGACTAACGTAGCAAAAAATGACAAATTTATTATTAAAAAGACACGAAGAAGCACTCCAGTCCGAAACGGTCATAGGGGTGGACGTCTTCTGGCTGCGCATTTTATATTGTATGTGTGGGTATTCTTGCAGTCTGCACTTTTTGTACTAATGCACTTTTGATAGTTTTTTTTTTTATACCTGATACTTATTTGCACTTTTAGTACACTGTTGTCCAGATCTACCTGTACTGGCGCATATACATTATATGTTGTGTGCAACCTGTATACACCTACCTCATTAATTAGCAATACAGCATGTGGCACTTGCCATTGTAGCATTATTATGCACTTTATCCAGGAGATGTCCTTGTTTTCAGCTGCCATTCCTCCTTGTCATCATGTTTATTAATTGTGTCTTTTTAATAATAAAGTTGTCATTTTTTTGCTACGTTAGTCTGCTATAGCTCTTTTTTCTATATTGGTGTTTGCAGTTCCTGACATGGACAGAGGTGTCAGCAGAGAGCACTGTGGTCAGACTGGGAAGAACGACTCAACTTACCGTGGAGCATACAGCAGCTGATAAGTACTGGAATCTTTAAGATTTCTTAATAGAAGAAGAATTTACAAATCTGTTTAACTGTCTGGCACCAACTACCATATTTTTCGCTGTATAAGACGCATTTTTTGTTCCCCAAAACTGGGGGGAAAATTCGGTGCATCTTATACGGCGAATACACCCCTATCGCGGCGGTGACTGCGGCCATCAACGGCCGGGACCCGCGGCTAATACAGGACATCACCGATCGCGGTGATGCCCTGTATTAACCCTTCAGACGCGGCGATCAAAGCTGACCGCCGCGTCTGAAGGGAAAGTGACACTAACCCGGCTGTTCAGTCGGGCTGTTCGGGACCGCCGCGATTTCACCACGGCGGTCCCGAACAGCCCGACTGAATAGCCGGATTAGTGCTTACAGGACACCGGGAGGGACCTTACCTGCCTCCTCGGTGTCTTCTCCGGCGCTCTCCTTCCTGGTCATCACGTCGTCGCGTGCGTGCGTCAGCGTGCGTAACGACGTGATGGCGGCGACGGAGAGCGAGGATACCCGGCCGGCAGCAGAGACGTTCCGGAGTGACAGGGACACGGCGACCGCGATGGAGCGACATCAGCGGTGACGGGTCCGGAGCGGCGGGGACACGTGAGTATTACCTCCTATGCAGTGGTCTTCAATATGCGGACCTCCAGATGTTGCAAAACTACAACTCCCAGCATGCCCGGACAGCCAAGGGCTGTCCGGGCATGCTGTGAGTTGTAGTTTTGCAACATCTGGAGGTCTGCATATTGAAGACCACTATTGGGTTCAAAATCTTTATTTTTTTTAGATTTTGCACCTATAAATTGGGTGCGTCTTATACGCCGATGCGTCCTATAGGGCGAAAAATACGGTAATTAAAAAAAATTCCACCAGAGTACCCCTTTAAGTGATGGTAACGCTTTAAAGAATGTGATGATTATTCTTTACTTTTCCAATCCAGGTAATGGGTGCCAGATTATTATAATTTACTCACTCAAGATGTCACGTCTGAGTTTCAAACTTTTTAAGGTTATGTTCACACATCCTTAATCCACTGCTGATTTCACAATGTGGATTTGATGCTGCGGATTTTAGCTATTTATTGATAAAATCTGCAGCATCAAATCCAAAGTATGTGTGAAAGAGCCCTTGCAGAACATTTTTACATTTGATTACATCATTTATACATGAGTTTACATCCAGGCAGGTTAAGGTTAAGTGACTACACTATGGAAAAATATATGTTTCGTCTTTAGCGGCAGGGACTTCACCTTCTGCGAGGGATCACAAAAATATCTCTTTGCACTGTGTGAACTTTTGAACTTTCCTCTCATCCAGCAGGCTGGGGAAAAGCTGTGCTGTCAGTCATAGCTCCTTCCATGGATTCCTGCACATATGAGAAACAGATCCGACTTACACTGCTCTGTGTCTGACACTTTGGACATTTCATGCTCTTTATCCATATCCTTAGAAAGACATCAGAGATACATGCCTCTCATTCTCCCCTTGTGCACACCCCATACATCTCACCTGTTTCCAAAGCATAAACCAGTGACACATTAACACTTACCTGCTCCTTGTGTATAGATGCCATAACATACAAGAAGTGCATACTGATTTTTACCACCATCTTGGTAATCTCTATATCAGGGAAATCTTCAACATCCTCCTTGTACAGTTCACAGACTACTGAGAAATGCAGGCTTTGACAAATGTATGTATTCATGCTTAAACATCCATCTAAAACATATATTAAAATGCATCTTAACATACCACATGCCAGTAGAAATTATAGAGTCAAACCAGGGCCGGCCCTGCCTATAGGCAAAATAGGCAGCCGCCTAGAGTACCGCCTTGATGGGGAGGCGCCGCTTTGCCTTCCACAAGAAAGTTAGACAACCAGCATCCACACCACTCGCTCAGCCAGCAGCATAAGGAGGGGGCTTGTTACAGTGTGTCACCCTAGTAGTAAGGCGGGGCATGTCAAAGGGCGGGCCAATGGGCAGAGTCAAGGGGGTGGCAAAATTAGCTTTTGCCTAGGCTGACAAAAATCCTTGCACTACCCCTGAGTCAAACATTCTTTTACATATACATAGATATGTTGACAGTTTCTTGAAGGTCATACATGGAGACAAGCAAATCTTCCAAAATTCTATTCTATTTCAATTGTCCAAAATGCAAATGAGCTGATGAAAATCTCAAGGATAATCTGTTTTACCTCTAACCCTAGTCACACACCTAAGAAAGTGTTAGGCAACAATTCATATTATTTATTAAGGCAGATGTTGTAAGCTTAGCTTGACTTATGATGACTATACATAATACTACAGTATCCTGGTACCAGTCCCACTGTTACAGTAGTAAGTGGGCTGTCATGTGGCAGTAGATTCATTGTTGTGTATCTAATCCAAAAGGGTAATGTCAGAACATGAATAACATATATTGTATAGTGTTATGTGCATACATTGTAGTTTAACAGATGTGTAATGGTTTACATTTGTTTTTTTGGCAGCTCTGGAGGATTATATGTATGTGTATGAGACATGGATACTATATAGTCTATTCCGCATTGACTTCTTCTAGTAGCTGCTAGAAAACCTGTAGGAGGAGTTCCCCAAGTACAACCCTTTGTACCCAGAGGGCTGGAACAGACCAGTTAGGGTCTATTCACACAGCAGAATTTCTGCTTGCGGATTTCCACTTGTGGAATTCTTCCTCAAATCAAAGCCCATAGACTGCTATGGGATTCCGCACTCCCATTCACACTCCGTAAACTGAAATTCAGAAGTGCGAATGGGAGTGTGGAATCCCATAGAAGTCTATGGGCTTTGACTTGAGGCAGAATTCTGCAAGCAGAAATTCTGCCGTGTGAATAGACCCTTAGGCTGGGTTCACATTGTGGAATTTCTGGGCAGAATTTCTGCTGAAGATTAAGCCGGCAGCACTAGGACTGCGCAGACTGCATTGCCGCCCCCATAGATGTCAATGCATTTCTGAGCAGATCTCCCAAAAGATCCACCCAAAAATGCATTGCTGTCTCTGGGGATGGCAATGCAGTCCGTGCAGTCTTAGTGCCACCGGCTAAATTTCTGACAGAAATTCTGCCAAGAGATTCCGTAGTGTGAACCTAGCCTTAGAGTCTTGCTGTGGCCAGAGAAGTGTGAGGTTGTCTCTGCCAACATTGCTGCTTAGCAGATAGTTAGAATTAGGCTGGACTTTGCCAGAGTAACATCAAAGTAAGCTTGAACCTAGTCAGCTTAGGGTCATTCACGGTGAATGCTCACAACATTTTGTGAAGTACAACTACACCCACAAGCTTCTACCAGTCCCCATTGAATAGACATCTTTAACCCTATCCTGACCCAACAAGTACAGTTACGGCATGGATCAGGTGAAGGATAGTGATGAGCGGCAGGGGCCATATTCAAATTCGCGATATTTTGCGAATACATGGATGAATATTTCTCCTGTGTTCGCAAAATTTGCATATTAGCTCCCTTTTTTTTCCGTAAGAAAATTGGTAATGAAATTCACATAGTGCGCATGCGTGATTATATCTTTCACCTAAAAGAAGGGAGGGATCAGTGTCCTCTGGAAGTGCCAATATTTGATAATAATTGCATATTCGCATATACAAAATATTCGTGCTCCACACCGACTCACACAGTAACTAATATTGGAGCCTTCTTTGGACCACAAGCTGGAAGCAGGGAGGGATGGTCACTTTGTTTTTTACACTGTACACATCATTGTTGTGATGTGTGCTGTGAAGAAAAAAAAATTATGAATATTTGTCATTACGAATAATTTGCTATATTCTAAATATTCCAAAATCGCGAAGTGCCAATATTTGCGGTAAAAATTATAATTTCAAATATTCGCGCTCAACACTAGTGAAGGAGTATGGCGTGGGCTTAGCCAATAGCTATCTGCAGCTGACACCCGCTAGTAATTACCAACATCCATGATCGCTCCAGTGCCTGTCATTTAACTGTTTATTGTGCTCCAGTGGTGTGATCTGTACCTGAGACCGGTACAAGGCCTTGGTGACTGCCATGACTTGCCTACTGATACAGCCATAATAGCCATAAATGCAAAACATAGGAAAAAGAGGCAATGTGGCACTCATGGGTACATTTTAAAATGCTTTAAAGAGTACCTGTCATCAAACTATATTTTCTAAGCTAACTCAGATTAAATTCCCTAACTACTCCTAACACCCCTCCTGCCCTTAAAATATTTTTCTGAGCTCTAAAAAACTCTAAATCATACCTTTCCCCATGCTTACATTGTGTGAGCTCCTGGCAGGAGAAAGTGGGTGTTCCCCAGCAGGGGCGATGTTACTGAAGCCTGTGAGAGCTGTGCCAGGATGGGAGGAGACCAAACTAACTGTTTGACTTGTGCAGAGAACAGAACAGAGGCACCTAGTGGCTGTTTTTTCAATCATATTAAAAACATATAAAGGTTGAGAATTTTAACAGCAAGTAAATAGCAAAGTGTATTATAATAACATAAGGTACAATATATTAAAAGTTTAGTTTGGTGACAGGTACTCTTGAATTTTTATTGGATGTTTATTGTGCTCCAGTGGTCTGATCTGCACCCCAGCCTGAGGCCTTTACTAGGCTTTGGTGACTACCATGCCTAGGCTATGCTGATTCAGCTATAATTGTATATACAGTCTAATGATTGCCTATAACAGGTGTGATTTTAAAAGCAACATCTATGCAATAAAAACTTCAGATCAGGATACAAAAAAAAGTGCCTCTGCACACAAAGTAAGACAAATAAAAAAAATTAACCGTTGGAATCGTACTGACCAATAGAGTACATTCAGTACATCAGTTTTACCATATGGGGAACTCAGAAAATAAAATATTGCTTCACAAAATTGTGCAATTCAAATTTTGTTCAATTTTGCCCAAAAATATTTTTTTTCTGGCTTCGTAACACATTATATAGTAAAAAAAAAAAAAAAAATGTATTACAAAAGAATAAGCCCTCATAAAACTCTCTCAGTGGCAAAATAAATAGGTTATGGTTATTGGAAGGTGAAGGGAAAGAAAACATTAGCCGAAGATTGTGGGGTTGAAAACGATTAATAGCCTTGTCTAACTCTCCATATGGTAAAATTAATTTTGTGATCTACGTCTAAGAATTAGGGTTGTAGAGAATAAAAAAAAACCTGCTGCCTTTTCCCCCCCAAAAAACAGCTTCACATCTGTCCATAGACTGTATGTGAGTGGTATTGCAGCTCAGCTTCAGTCACTTTAGTGCAGCTGAGCTACAATAACAGTCACACGCTGTGGACAGGTATGGCACTGTTTTTGAAAGAAAACTGCTTTACAGGGGTACTCCACCCCTAAACATCTTATCCCCTTTCCAAAGAATAGGGGATAAGATGCCTGATCACGGGGGTCCGGTCGATGGGACCCCCGCGATCTCCGGCACGGCTACCCAGTCATCTGGTGCATGGAACAAACTCTGCTCTGTGCTGGAGGATAGGTGACCACAGCTGTAACAACCCTCCTTCTTGTCTATGGGAGGAGGCATGGCGGTTATGCACTAGCCATCACGCCCCCTCCCATAGACATGGATGAAGGGGGCGTGGTGTTAGCTCACGAACACACACCGTGGTGCCGACCCGGAGATCGGACATCTTATCCCCTATTCTATGGGTAGGGGATAAGATATTTTGTGCCAGAGTACCACTTTAACTAGTTTTGCACTTCTTTTCTAACAGTCCTGTTAAGTTATCTGATGAATTAGAAGCTGTTACAAATATTCAAATTATTTTAATTTCTGAACTTTCTATTATTGACACTTTCTTTGCAGACAACAATTATTTGTTCCCATTTTATACAGGACTTCATGTATAGTGCACAAACATAGCAGGTTTCTAACAGAGGACATATGGTAATATTTGACAAAATTCCTTTATGCGTGATGTATGGAGAATAAAATTTACTAGTGTCACCCTCTTTGTATTGTTTCCAGAGGAGAAAGGGTGCAATAGATATGTAGTGGAATGTCTGACAGGGAATGAAAAAACTCTGCTAGTATCTTCCCAGGAAGCTGTCATCAGCTCAGCAGGAGCTACACATATTTCTGAATCATGTTTCCTTAAATCCCAATTGTTCTCTTTGAAACTAAGGAATATTGTATTTTATCACAGTGGTGAAAGGTAAATGAAGATGGCACTAGCACCTATGTGGTATACAATTAGTCTCTTAAGTACCGCCAAGTTCTGAAAAGAAATGAGGCAATGGGAAGGGGAATTAAAACAGACCCATGCTGCTCAACATATGAACATAGTAAAAGACAAAAATGCTAAAAAATAAAAAAAGGAAAAAGAGACAATGTGGCACTCACCAGGTCTATTTTAAAAAGCTTGAATCTTTATTCAATATCCATTAAAAACGAATCCAAAGTCCAAACTTTGCTGTCACTGGCGGAGCTCTATCTGCTGCTCTCCTCAGACCTTGGATTCGTTGTTTAATGAATAATCAATAAAGATTCAACCTTTTTAGAAGTCACATGGTGAGTGCCACAGTGTCTCTTTGTCCTATTTTGTGCATAGTGTATTTTATCATCTAACACTGGGTGAGACATTTCTAGGGCATTCTGCTTCCTACACTTAAAGAAGACATCCAGTGTAAAAAAAAATTATCCCCTATCCGATTAGTAGCTGATCGCAGGGGGTCAGACCGCTGGGTCCCCCCGCAATCTCCTATATGGGGCCCCGGTTCTGCCTTGGCTCTGCTGCTCTAATGACTCGCTGAAAGTCAGCTGGATGTCACTGGATGCTGTCAGAAAAGGAATGCAGCAGGAAGTGGAAGATCTGTCAGTGGTAGCAACTGCAGAGCGAGGAAGATAAGTACGGTATGTACTCTTTTAATGTTTTTATGCACAGGGAGGCAGTAGACAAAGTTTACTATTTGAGGTAAAAAAATAGAAAAGTCAGTGCAGCTCAAAACTTCCCAGCCGAAGTTTAGTGATTTTACACCTACACCAGGTGTATTAAATATGCGAAAGAAAAAGTATAATCACCACCTCAAGGCTAGTATCAGGCAACCTGATACATGATAAGCAAAAGAAATTAGATAAAATACGTGCTTCAATTTTTTGATGACAGAATAAAAATTTTTTATTCCATAACATAGACAAATAAAATATCTATAACAAATAAAATATAATATATAACAAATAAAATAAATGAAATAAAATAATGCATCCACAGTAAATAATATAAAACCATGCAATAAATGTAATGTTATATGAAAGTTTCTGTCAAACCTATTGCCACAGGGCCTTGTGGAATGGTTTAATGTCCCGCACTGAAAATGTATAATTTATGCTAGTTAGTTTGATAGTCCGGCATCTGGTGGATCAGAATGATGGATTGACAGTTCACAATGTTACTCAGTGTCTCCCAGTCAAAATAGATAAATATAATTACCGGCTGATGGTGTTACCTTCGGCACATTTATATCCTCCGGTTCGCATTCAGGACGACGGTATTCTGGTGTCGGGACGCTGGCATGCGTCTCCGTGGCTGGTCTGCCTGCCACAGACCCATAGTTTACCGCTGTAGTGATGTAGTTAGAAGGTGACACCTTGGTGATGTCCTGGCATGGACCTCGTGTGGTTCGGTGGCGTATACGGAGACAGTGAGTAATATTGTGAACTGTCACTCCATCATTTTGATCCACGAGATACCAGACTAAAAAAACTAACTAGCATAAATTATACATTTTCAGTGCGGGACATTATACCATTCCACAAGGGCCCTGTGGCATTAGGTTTGGCAGAAACTTTCTTATACCATTACATTTATTGTATGGTTTTATATCTGTTGATGCATTATTTTTTTATTTATTTTTTTATCTGTTATATATTCTATTTTATTTGTTATAGATATTTTATCTGTCTATGTTATTGAATTAATGTTGTAAATTCTTTCCTAAAAAAATTTTGAACCACATATTTTATCTAATTCCTTTTTGCTTATCATGTATCAGGTTGCCTAATACTAGCCTTGAGGTGGTGATTATACTTTTTCTTTCGAATGTTTACTATTCGCTCGGAAAACGCCTTTAACTAACAAACTAGCTGCTGCCTACTAAACCTATAAAATAATAAGCCATTCTGAACTCACCCTGCTCAATCCAGCGCATGCACTTTGGTCTGTCTGATCCTCCAGTAAGCCATTATTTTATGCTACATTTTAAATGTTTAATTAGTCCTATTTTCTACTTTTTTGTTTTCATTATTAAAGGTACTCCAGTGAAAAACTATTTTTTTTTATCAACTGATGCCAGAATGTTATACAGATTTGTAAATTACTTCTATTTAAAAATCTTAATCCTTCCAGTACTTATCAGCAGCTGTATGCTCTAGAGAAAGTTATTTTCTTTTTGTTATTTTCTTCTAGTGCTGCTTTAGACACAGAAACGTACAAATGACGTTTTCTCTAATCAGTGGGGTTTCCTTTTCAATTTCTTCCAGCCACAATTCTTCACCGTTAAACCTACAAAACAAACCTATTAGGCTCTGCACTTTTTTTTTACATGGGTGACAGAGGGGTGTACATGGGTGACAGAGGGGTGTAGAGGAGTGTACATAGGTGGCAGAGGGATGTAGAGGAGTGTACATGGGTGGCAGAGGGGTGTACAGGGGTGGCAGAGGGGTGCAGAGGAGTGTACATGGGTGGCAGAGGGCTGTAGAGGAGTGTACATGGGTGATAGAAAGGCGTAGAGGGGTGTACATGGGTGACAGAGGGGTGCAGAGGAGTGTACATGGATGGCAGAGGGATGTAGAGGAGTGTACATAAGTGACAGAGTGGTCTAGATGAGTGTACATGGGTGACAGAGGGGTGTAGAGGAGTGTACATGCGTTACAGAAGTGTGCACATGGGTGACAGAGAGGTGTAGAGGTGTGCACATGGGTGACAGAGGGGTGAAGAGGGGTGTACATGAGTGACAGAGGGGTGTAGAGGAGTGCACATGGGTGACAGGACTGTAGAGAGGTGTACATGGGTGACAGATGGGTGTAGAAGAGTGTACATGGGTGACAGATGGGTGTAGAAGAGTGTACATGGGTGACAGAGGGGTGTAAAAGAGTGTACATGGGTGACAGAGGGGTGTAGGGGGTGTAGAGGAGTGTATATGGGTGACAGGAGTGTAGAGGAGTGTACATGGATAACAGAGGGTATAGAGGTGTGTACAGGGGTGACAGAGGGGTGTAAAGGAGTGTACATGGGTGACAGAGGGGTGTAAAAGAGTGTATAGGTTACAGGAGGTGTAGGGGGTGACAGAGGGATGTACATGGGTGGCAGAGAGGTGTAGAGGAGTGCACATGGGTGACAGGGGTGTAGGGGTGACAGAGGGGTGGACAGGCATGACAAGGGGGTAACAGAGGAGTGAATAGGGAGTGGACATGGGTGACAAGGATGTGGTCAGAGGGGTGGACAATGGAGGGTGAACATTGGTGACAGAGGTGTGGATATGGGGGTAGCCAAGGTGGACATGGATGACAGGAGGGTGGACATGGGAGACAGGGGGTCAGAGGGGAGGACAAGGGTGATAAGGGGGTAAAAAGGGGGGGACAGGAGTGATAGAGAGGGGTGGACTGGGATAACAAAGGGACAGAGGGGTGGCCAAGGTGGACATGGATGACAGGGGGGATGGACATGGGAGACAGGGGGGTGGATATGGGAGACAGGGGGAGGGAACAGGGGTGACAAGGGGTGGACAAGGATGACAAGGGGGATAAGAGAGGGGTGACAAAGGGACAGGGGTGAATAGGGGGTGGACATGGGTGACAGAGGGGTAGACTGGGGGTTGTCAGAGGGGTGGACGGGGAGGTGAACACGGGTGACAGGGGGATGGACAAAGATGACAAGGGGGATAAAAGAGGGGTGACAAAGGGACAGAGGGGTAAATAGCAGGGGTGGACATGGGTGACAGGGGGTGAACTAGGGGGTAGACGGGGGTGGACATTGGAGACAGGAGGCGGAACAGGGGTGAATAAGTGGGGTGGACATGGGTGACAGAGGGGTAGACTGGGGGGCTGGTCAAAGGGGTGGATGAGGGGGGACGTGGGTGACAGGGGGATGGACAGAGGTGACAGAGGGGTGGCCAAGGTGGACATGGATGACAGGGGGGATGGACATGGGAGACAGGGGGGTAGACATGGGAGACAGGGGGAGGGAACAGGGGTGACAAGGGGTGGACAAGGATGACAAGGGGGATAAGAGAGGGGTGACAAAGGGACAGGGGTGAATAGGGGGTGGACATGGGTGACAGAGGGGTAGACTGGGGGTTGTCAGAGGGGTGGATGGGGAGGTGAACACGGGTGACAGGGTGATGGACAAAGATGACAAGGGGGATAAAAGAGGGGTGACAAAGGGACAGAGGGGGAAATAGGAGAGGTGGACGTGGGTGTCAGAGGGTGAACTACGTTGTGGACAGGGGGGTGAACATCGGTGACGGGGGTGGACATGGGAGACAGGGGGTGAACAGGGGTGAATAGAGGGTGGACATGGGTGACAGAGGGGTAGACTGGGGGAGTGGTAAGAGGGGTGGATGGGGGGAGGACATGGGAGACAGGGGGGTGGACATGGGAGACAGGGGGGTGAACAGGGGTGACAGGGGGTGGACAAGGATGAAAAGGGGGATAAGAGAGGGGTGACAAAGGGACAGAGAGGTGAATAGGGGGTGGACATGGGTGACAGAGGGGTGACAGATGGGTGTAGAAGAGTGTACATGGGTGACAGAGGGGTGTAAAAGAGTGTACATGGGTGACAGATGGGTGTAGGGGGTGTAGAGGAGTGTATATGGGTGACAGGAGTGTAGAGGAGTGTACATGGGTAACAGAGGGTATAGAGGGGTGTACAGGGGTGACAGAGGGGTGTTGAGGAGTGTACATGGGTGACAGAGGGGTGTAAAAGAGTGTATAGGTTACAGGAGGTGTAGGGGGTGACAGAGGGATGTACATGGGTGGCAGAGAGGTGTAGAGGAGTGCACATGGGCGGCAGAGGGGTGTAGAGGAGTGTACATGGGTGACAGGGGTGTAGGGGTGACAGAGGGGTGGACAGGCGTGACAAGGGGGTAACAGAGGGGTGAATAGGGAGTGGACATGGGTGACAAGGATGTGGTCAGAGGGGTGGACAATGGAGGGTGAACATTGGTGACAGAGGTGTGGATATGGGGGTTGCCAAGGTGGACATGGATGACAGGAGGGTGGACATGGGAGACCCTGTCAGAGGGGAGGACAAGGGTGATAAGGGGGTAAAAAGGGGGGGGGGGACAGGAGTGATAGAGAGGGGTGGACTGGGGTGACAAAGGGACAGAGGGGTGAATAGGGGGGTGGACATGGGTGACAGAGGGGTAGACTGGGGGGTGATCAGAGGGGTGGACGGGGGGGTGAACATGGGTGACAGGGGGATGGACAAAGATGACAAGGGGGATTAAAGAGGGGTGACAAAGGGACAGAGGGGTGAATAGGAGGGGTAGACATGGGTGACAGGGGGTGAACTAGAAGGTAGACGGGGGTGGACATGGGAGACAGGGGGGTGAACAGGGGTGAATAAGTGGGGTGGACATGGGTGACAGAGGAGTAGACTGGGGGGCTCGTCAAAGGGGTGGATGAGGGGGGACGTGGGTGACAGGGGGATGGACAGAGGTGACAGAGGGGTGGCCAAGGTGGACATGGATGACAGGGGGGATGGACATGGGAAACAGGGGGGTGGACATGGGAGACAGGGGGAGGGAACAGGGGTGACAAGGGGTGGACAAGGATGACAAGGGGGATAAGAGAGGGGTGACAAAGGGACAGAGGGGTGAATAGGGGGTGGACATGGGTGACAGAGGGGTAGACTGGGGGTTGTCAGAGGGGTGGACGGGGAGGTGAATACGGGTGACAGGGGGATGACAAAGATGACAAGGGGGATAAAAGAGAGGTAACAAAGGGACAGAGGGGGGAATAGGAGAGGTGGACATGGGTGTCAGGGGGTGAACTACGTTGTGGACAGGGGGGGTGAACATCGGTGACGGGGGTGGACATGGGAGACAGGGGGGTGGACATGGGAGACAGGGGGAGGGAACAGGGGTGAATAGAGGGTGGACATGGGTGACAGAGGGGTAGACTGGGGGAGTGGTAAGAGGGGTGGATGGGGGGAGGACATGGGAGACAGGGGGGTGGACATGGGAGACAGGGGGTGAACAGGGGTGACAGGGGGTGGACAAGGATGAAAAGGGGGATAAGAGAGGGGTGACAAAGGGACAGAGTGGTGAATAGGGGGGTGGATATGGGTGACAGGGGGTGAACAGGGGTGACGGGGTGGACAAGGATGACAAGGGGGATAAGAGAGGGGTGACAAAGGGATAGAGGGGTGAATAGGGGGTGGATATGGGTGACAGAGGGTATATTGGGGGTAGACTGGGGGTTGGACAGGGGGTTAACATGGGTGACAGGGGGGTGGACATTGGAGACAGGGGGTGAACGGGGGTCAGAGGGGTGGACAGGGGTGATAAGGGGGTAAAAGAGGGATGGACAGGATTGACAGAGAGGAGTGGACAAGGGTAACAAAGGGACAGAGGGGTGAATAAGGGGTGGACATGGGTGACAGAGGGGTAGACTGGGGGGGTCAGAGGGGTGGACAAGGGGGGTGAACATGGGTGACAGGGGAATGGATAGGGGTGACAGAGTGGTGGCCAAGGTGGACATCGATGACAGGAGGGTGGACACGAGAGACAGGAAGTTTGACATGAGAGACAGGGGGGTGAACAGGGGGTGGACAAGAAAGACAAGGGTGGTAAAAGAGGGGTGACAAAGAGACAGAGGGGTGAAGCACACAATCAAAACGTGTCCCCTATCCACCATGCGGAGGATGCCTCATTTCGGATGGGACCGTATCATTTTAACTACTATGTGTGGTGAGGTGGAGTGCATGACTAAGCAGGGTTGCCACTCCCATATACATACAATGCAAACAACAAAATAGTCAGCACCTCCACTGATAAGATTAAAAATATGCAGGTGCAGTGATGGGCTGTAGGGTGCCCCTGGGGCATCATCAGGAGAATAGTGAGGCTATGCTCACATGATAGAATAACCACACAGAGAATCTCTGTGCTAACCTTCCGACATGCTGACATGCTGAGACTGTGTGGTGCCGGCATAATATGCCGGTGCTAGGACCACACAGGAATGCGCCGACTCATAGATAGCTATACATTCCGTGCGGGCACAGAAAATGGATTTTCCACGCCTGAGACATCTGGCACCGAAATCCCGCCATATGCACAGTGCAGTAGAATCCTGTTGAATCCCGTTGGGGCTCTGCTGCAGCGGAAACTCCGTGCTGGATTCCAATGCGGAATCCGGCACAGAAATTCTGCCAAGTGAACATGGCCTCAGGTGCACCATGTAGAAAACTATACAGAAACTCATAAGACAGGTGAGTAGAGTGTAGTTTGTTATTTTATACCCTTAGCAACCTGTCATTTTCATATATCTCAGACAAACCATATAAGGAGTTAAATAAAATATATTTTATGCCAAAGAAACCATATAAAATAACCTAAACATAACTGTCATCTCCATGACAACATATACATATATGAACTTAAAAAAAAGTATGAATTTTTAAGTGCTGTAATAGAAAAAAATATATGAGATCATCCTTGAGGCAACAATTAAAGCAAAACAATGCCGTGTAGGAAATGATTTACACTTTGTATCAAATTTTTTAAAATTATTTTATGTTTCTTATGTACAGCATTTGTATGTACCACAGTAGTACAAGGCAGTCTTCTGTGATGAGGTACATCTACTAGAAAGTTATTTTTAACTCTTGCACTTTGGTGACCTTTTTTTTTAGACTGGTGATGTGCTTGTCTGGTGACTGCCCAAACTAACCCTAACATGAACTCTGTGAAAGGTCTAGGCTAGGACAGATCCGCTTGATTCTGTACATGCCTTTTGTTTAGCATATATGGTCATATGGCAACATTTTATAATAAATTGGCATGGTTTTACAAAGTGCAAAGTTCACATGAGATTAAGTTTCTACTTGAATTTTTGGGGGGTAAAACGCCAAGAAAAACGCCAATTCTGCCGCATGGTGTTTTTTCAGCCAAAAAACGCTGCGGCCAGATGTTAGCTGTAAATCAATGAGAAATCACAAAATTATTTTTTCACTTGGCATTTTTCAGTTTGGCATTTAAAAAAAATGTTTTTGGCGTTTTTTCACTCTTTTTAAGCTCCTCAGTGGTTTTGCAAAGTCGCATCATGTTGAGCCAATGGCGTTTTTTCCCCTAAAATCGTGGCATTTTTCTCCCATAGAAGTCTATGGGAGTGAAAAAACGCCAAGAAAAATGACCTGTGGGTTTTAACTTTGACATTTTTGCAGGCGGTTTTTATTCTTTTTTTTTTGGACTTTTGCGATCCAAAAAAGTGATGGAGATACCTTTTTTAATAAAATTTCGTAGGGTACCATTAAAAAAAAAGATACAGTAGTGAAGGAAAAAATTGTATCTGACGAAATGTATCTTTTTAAAAAAAAAATGTAATTAATTTATCTGTGCAGGCAGGACACTAAAAATGTAGCCAACAATAATAAACATTTAGTGTGTGTGTGTGTGTGTGTGTGTGTTTTTCACTTTTTTTCTTGTTCTTTTAATTTTTTTTAGGTAGTACTACTACTCCCAGCATGGAACACACTGTTTCATGATGAGAGTAGCAGTACCTGTACTAATAGACAGATCGCCCGTTGCGATCCTTCTGTATAATGTATAGATGTGGCCGGCCGCTCTTCTACGGTCCCCCTGC
The DNA here is from genome assembly GCF_029499605.1 of Hyla sarda. Taxonomy (NCBI): domain Eukaryota; kingdom Metazoa; phylum Chordata; class Amphibia; order Anura; family Hylidae; genus Hyla; species Hyla sarda. The sequence continues at coordinate 412,922,188 of NC_079189.1, forward strand.
ACTGCCAAATATATACACCTAATCATATTTCCAGCTGAGAGCTGTGATTGGCCAGATGGTTCCACACACACACACTTTATTAAAAATTAATTAAAATTTTGTTATAAAAATGTTACATTTTTTAAATAATTTTTTTTTCCATCACTACTGCATCTTTTTTTTTTTTTTTTTTTTTTTGTACCCAATAAATTTTGGGTACCAAAAAGAAAAAAAAACACCAAAGGGGCCAAAAATGCAATTTCCACTGAAATGCCAAAAACACCAGAAAAACGCAAGAAAAAAACGCCAAACACAGGAAAATGCTGTGGAGTTTTTTTCTTGCGTTTTTTGTGGCCCACAAAAAAACAAGTAGAAACTTAGCCTAAGCAAAGCGGCTTTTTGGTTAATATAAGCACTCATTCACACTACAGTATTTAAGATAGGTATTAACTACCTTTTTTTTCACAGAAAAAAGTCAATACATTTACATAGTTTTATTCACATTTCCACTTTAAATTGTGCATTAGTTTCATACAATACTTCTTTAATTATTCAGCATATTAGAAAAGATCAATTTTGGTGCCATTTTTAGTCAATACAGGTCAATGGATTGAATTTAAAACAAAATATTTTCAGTTTTTGTGTACTCTTGTGTGAGTTTTTTAAAGTTGTGTAGCAACATTATAAAAACAGCAAATAACTGTTAATCCTTTAACAAAAAATGGAGCAAATCAAATCAGTGGACCCATGTTTAGGGCAGAAGAAAACCAAAATACATCACTGGCTGCATGGTGTACTGGGAAAGGTCAACAGTAAAATAAAAACACTTACCCTACAGCTATTCCAGGTGTGAGTCCCATGCATGAAAATCGGACATAGTGGCATACGGACGTCATAAACGCATATTACTCAGTAATATAAATTGCCATAATGGGCTCAAAGGTTAAAGAAAAAAACTGGAAGAAAACTTTAATGGCTGCATGGTAAACTACTATTTACTGCAAAATATGAATCCCTTAACCCATTACTGACATTGGGCGTATAGGTACGCCTTTGCCACCTGGGACTTAAAGGGGTATTCCAGGCAAAACCTTTTTTTATATATATCAACTGGCTCCGGAAAGTTAAACAGATTTGTAAATTATCCCCATGGGAGACAAGCAGGGGGGAGTAGACGAGGACGCGGGGGTATCAGGACGCGGGGTCGGTGTGGTGAGTTGCTCCGTTTCTCTATACCTTCTAAGCTTATGTTTTGAATGGACTTTGCTGCACACGTAGAGCACCACTGAAATCCCTCCAGCAGTTGCAAGGGAAGGCACAGTATACCGAGTACAGATCATATCCCTTCAGTGCTATTCAGCAGGTGGTGCCGAGTCTCTCTTTACTTGTATAGATTTGTAAATTTCTTCTATTAAAAAATCTTAATCCTTCCAATAGTTATTAGCTTCTGAAGTTTTCTGTCTAACTGCTCAATGATGATTTCACGTCCCGGGAGCTGTGCATGATGGGAGAATATCCCCATAGGAACTGCACAGCTCCCGGGACGTTAGTCATCAGAGAGCAGTTAGACAGAAAACAACAACTCAACTTCAGAAGCTAATAACTATTGGAAGGATTAAGATTTTTTAATAGAAGTAATTTACAAATCTGTTTAACTTTCCAGAGCCAGTTGTTATATATAAAAAAAAAAGTTTTGGCCTGGAATACCCCTTTAATGCACCAGGATGTACATGTACACCTGCGAGAGTTAAGTAACTTTAAAGTAAGTGCCCTACTAATGACCGCCAGCAGGGATCCTGATAATTCTTGATTATTGTTCCTAAAGTTACTGGTCCAATTATTATTTTGATAAAGTTTCTGGCCACAATGTCTGAAACTAAGCTGAGACTTGCAGTTCTGTACAGATCCTTTCCCAGTAATTCCTTTCTTCTCGGAAGCACAGTGAAAGGTGACATCAGTAGAGTGATAACACTAACTCAACCATCACTCACAACAGAGCTCAGCCTCTCCCTCTGAATGACCTCTGAAAAAGGTCACAGAGAATGCTCAGTAGCATCTCCAATTCAACTGAATGGTACAGCTTCTGTCTATTGTTATCTTTGTCGATAGGTTTTGATAATAATGTACAGCCCCCATAATAATGTACAAAGAGAAATAAAAAAAAATTGCAATCAGAAAATAGAAATAAATTTGAAAAAAAAAACATGTTTCAATATCTGTCTGTAATCAGGGGAAAAATCTAAGTGACGCATTCCATTTAAGAGGGAATAACTGGTTGCTTTTTTTTAGGGGGCACAGGGGCTGATTTGTAGAGGTACTACTCCTCTGGCCTGCAGTTCTGATCTAAAGTAATAGCACAAGCTGAAGTTTTTGCACAAATAATGTTAAAAAATGAATATCATGATATAAATGTGCCTATAATACTAAAGAACTGGATAACCTCACCTATATCATACAGTCTACTGATTGTTGACCTGGCCGAGGACACAGTGAACTGCCACTGAAACCTCATCTGGATCCTCCCATTCAAAAAAGTAAGGAATGTGTTGGTCACAGCTAAATGGAAACAGATTTGGGCATCATAGAGAAGAGCCATGGCTCCTTGCGCCTGTTTGCTGCACTACCTTCAGCACATCTTGAGTAAATTGAGTTTGTCCAAATTTCATCCAGCATTTAAACATTAATGGGACTTGATCCTACTTAATGAATGTCATGCGTGGAGGAAATGGATACTTTCCCTTTAAAGGCCCGTCGGACAGAGGTGAAGGGGAACAACAGTTGTTATAATCTTAAAACTAGGATTGAACCCAATTAATCAATGCTGGGCTGATCTAAATCATGTGCTATGCTTGGTCACCTCAGTGATATCCTATCCCTGTCCTTCCATGTGATGGATGGGAGAAGCACTGAGAACATGTCAGGGAACTCTCTTTTGCCACTTTAGACACCAAAGCATAAATTAAATGTGACCTGCTTTTTACAGAGAGATCATTTTCATGCAAGCTTATGATCACTCGGGAGAGATTAAAAGATTCACTCCTATGAGATCACCACTTCAATAATGCAATTGTCCAGTTTATGCAAACAAATTAGAATCTTAAAGGGGCCTAAACTTAAAGGGATTATCCAGGACAAAAAACTTATTTTTTATATATCAACTGGCTCCAGAGTCAAACAGATGTGTAAATTACTTCTATTAAAAAAATCTTAATCCTTTCAGTACTTTTTAGTTGCTGAAGTTGAGTTGTTCTTTTCTGTCTAAGTGCTCTCTGATGACATGTGTCTCGGGAACTGTACAGAGGAGAAGCAAATCCCCATAACAAACCTACTCTACTCTGTGCAGTTCCTGAGACAAGCAGAGATGTCAGCAGATAGCACTGTTGCCATACAGAAAAGAACAACTCAACTTCAGCAGCTGATAATTATTGGAAGGATTAAGATTTTTTTAATAGAAGTAATTAACAAATCTGTTTAACTTTCTGGAGCCAGTTGATATATAAAAGAAAGTTTTTTTCCTGAAATACACTTTTAAGATTGAGTTAACGTTTAGTAATTTAGTACAGAATGCATAAATAGGTTCCAGAAACCTTCTCAGAAGAAGGATATTGGCATAAAACAACATGCAATAAAATAACTAGCAAAACACAACTTATTTTTTGTCCCCAGCTTTATTTAGAAACAGAATAACAAAATTAGCCAAATTTATGTTAACGGTAAATAACAGTCTGTGATGTTTAACCAAATTTCCCACCTGAATGCCAGCCAGACGGATTTTGCATGTAGGTCCTGTGGCAGCCATCAAGAAACACTGCCATTCCCTTTTACCATTGCAGTACCCCATAATTTCCCATAACTACCCCTCAAGCTTACTTTCTGCAGTCTTAGGCCACGCAGCTATATGCCATAATTGTTTCCTTGTTGTTTGATCATTTCACATTTTCTTGTTTGATCTGATAAAATGCTTTTATTTACTCACATCATTTAAGAACTACCCTGAAGATAAAGCTGGCATCCTATAGGATTACATAGGCTTTTACTGCACCTTCATGTGCCTCCAGTTTTTACATGGAGATTAACAAAGTTTTTTCAATGATGTATTATGGGAAAATATATTGCATTATAGAGGCATATAGTTGTATACAGATAGCAATGGGACAGATTTAAACTGATACACTAGGAAGCTGGTGGATTCACTCAAAATTGCAACAGAATTGCTCTAAAAATATCACAAATTTGTAGCAATTTTCAAAATGCATTAACCTACCTACAGTCCTCTAGCTCTTTGGGCTGTACAGAATCCCTGTGTGAGCAGGAGAGGGGACCAGGAGCAGCAATCCCTGTGTGAGCAGGAGAGGGGACCAGGAACAACAGTCCTTGTGTGAGCAGAAGAGGGGCCTAGGAGCAGCAGTCCCTGTGTGAGCAGGAGAGGGGCCCTGGAGCAGCAGTCACTGTGTAAGCAGGAGAGGGTCCTGGAGCAGTTGTCCCTGTGTGAGCAGGAGAGTGTCCCAGGAGCAGCAGTCCCTGTGTGAGTAGGAGAGGGTCCCATGAACAGCAGTCCATGTGTGAGCAGGAGAGGGGCCCAGGACCAGCAGTCCCTGTGTGAGCAGAAGAGGGGCCCAGGAGCAGCAGTCCCTGTGTGAACAGGAAAGGGGCCCTGGAGCAGCAGTCACTGTGTGAGCAGGAGAGGGTCCCAGGAGCAGCAGTCCATGTGTGAGCAGGAGAGGGGCCAAGGAGCAGCAGTCCTTGTGTGAGCAGAAGAGGGGCCAAGGAGCAGCAGTCCCTGTGTGACCAGGAGAGGGGCCAAGGAGCAGCAGTCCCTGTGTGAGCAGGAGAGGGACCCAGGAGCAACAGTCCCTGTGTGAGCAGGAGAGGGGCCAAGGAGCAGCGGTCCCTGTGTGAGCAGGAGAGGTGCCCAGGAGCAGCAGTCCCTGTGTGAGCAGGAGAGGTGCATAGGAGCAGTAGTCCCTGGGTGAGCAGGAGAGGGGCCCAGGAGCAGCAGTCCCTGTGTGAGCAGGAGAGGGGCCCAGGAGCAGCAGTCCCTGTGTGAGGAGGAGAGGGGCCCAGGAGCAGCAGTCCCTGTGTGAGCAGGAGAGTGGCCCAGGAGCAGCAGTACCTGTGTGAGCAGGAGAGGGGCCCAGGAGCACCAGTCCCTGTGTGAGCAGTAGAGGGGCAGAGGAGCAGCAGTCCCTGTATGAGAAGGAGAGGGGCCCTGGAGCAGCAGTCCCTGTGTGAGCAGGAGTGGGTCCCAGGAGCAGCGGTCCCTGTGTGAGCAGGAGAGGGGCCCAGGAGCAGCAGTCCCTGTGTGAGCAGTAGAGGGGCCTAGGAGCAGCAGTCTCTGTTTGAGCAGGAGAGGGGCCCAGGAGCAGCAGTCCCTGTGTGAGCAGGAGAGGGGCCCAGGAGCACCAGTCCCTGTGTGAGCAGAGGTGTCCAGGAGCTGCAGTCCCTGTGTGAGCAGGAGAGGGGCTCAGGAGCAGCAATACCTGTGTGAGCAGTAGAGGGGCCAGGGAGCAACAGTCCCTGTGTGAGCCGGAGAATGTTCCAGAAGCAGCAGTCCCAGTGTGAACATGAGAGGTGCCCAGGAGCAGCAGTCCCTGTGTGAGCAGTAGAGGGGCCAAGGAGCAGCAGTCTCTGTGTGAGCAGGAGAGGGGCCCAGGAGCAGCAGTTCCTGTGTGAGCAGGAGAGGGTCCTGGAGCAGCAGTCCCTGTGTGAGCAGGAGAGGGCCCCAGGAGCAGCAGTCCCTGTGTGAGCAGGAGAGGGTCCCAGGAGCAGCAGTCCATGTGTGAGCAGGAGAAGGGCCCAGGAGCAGCAGTCCTTGTGTGAGCAGAAGAGGGGCCCAGGAGCAGCAGTCCCTGTGTGAGCAGGAGAGGGGCCCTGGAGCAGCAGTCACTGTGTGAGCAGGAGAGGGTCCTGGAGCAGTAGTTCCTGTGTGAGCAGGAGAGGGTCCCAGGAGCATCAGTCCCTGTGTGAGCAGGAGAGGGTCCCATGAGCAGCAGTCCATGTGTGAGCAGGAGAGGGGCCCAGGACCAGCAGTCCTTGTGTGAGCAGAAGAGGGGCCTAGGAGCAGCAGTCACTGTGTGAGCAGGAAAGGGGCCCTGGTGCAGCAGTCACTGTGTGAGCAGGAGAGGGGCCCAGGAGCAGCAGTCCCTGTGTGAGCAGGAGAAGGGACCAGTAGCAGTAGTCACTGTGTGAGCAGGGGAGGGGCCAAGGAGCAGCAGTCCCTATGTGAGCAGGAGAGGGAACCAGGAGCAACAGTCCCTGTGTGAGCAGGAGAGGGGCCCAGGAGCAGTGGTCACTGTGTGAGCATGAGAGGTGCCCAGGAGCAGAAGTCCCTGTGTGAGCAGGAGAAGTGCATAGGAGCAGCAGTCCCTCTGTGAGCAGGAGAGGGGCCCAGGAGCAGCAGTCCCTGTGTGAGCAGGAGAGGGGCCCTGGAGCAGCAGTCCCTGTGTGAGGAGGAGAGGGGCCCCGGAGCAGCAGTCCCTGTGTGAGCAGGAGAGGGGCCCAGGAGCAACAGTCCCTGTGTGAGCAGGAGAGAGGCCCAGGAGCAGCAGTCCCTGTGTGAGCTTGAGAGGGGCCTAGGAACAGCATTCTCTGTTTGAGCAGGAGAGGAGCCCAGGAGCAGCAGTCCCTGTGTGAGCAGGAGAGGGGCCCAGGAGCAGCAGTCCCTGTGTGAGCAGGAGAGGGGCCTAGGAGCAGCAGTCCCTGTGTGAGCAGGAGAGGGGCCCAGGAGCAGCAGTCCCTGTTTGAGCAGTAGAGGGGCCCAGGAGCAACAGTCCCTGTGTAAGCTGGAGAGTGTTCCAGGAGCAGAAGTCCCTGTGTGAGCATGAGAGGTGCCCAGGAGCAGCAGTCCCTGTGTGAGCAGTAGAGGGGCCAAAAAGCAGCAGTCTTTGTGTGAGCAGGAGAGGGGCCCAGGAGCAGCAGTCCCTGTGTGAGCAGGAGAGGGGCCCAGGAGCACCAGTTCCTGTGTGAGCAGAGGTGCCCAGGAGCAGCAGTCCCTGTGTGAGCAGGAGAGTGGCCCAGGAGCAGCAGTACCTGTGTGAGCAGGAGAGGGGCCCAGGAGCACCAGTCCCTGTGTGAGCAGTAGAGGGGCCCAGGAGCAGCAGTCCCTGTGTGAGAAGGAGAGGGGCCCTGAAGCAGCAGTCCCTGTGTGAGCAGGAGTGGGTCCCAGGAGCAGCAATACCTGTGTGAGCAGTAGAGGGGCCAAGGAGCAACAGTCCCTGTGTGAGCCGGAGAATGTTCCAGAAGCAGCAGTCCCTGTGTGAACATGAGAGGTGCCCAGGAGCAGCAGTCCCTGTGTGAGCAGTAGAGGGGCCCAGGAGCAGCAGTTCCTGTGTGAGCAGGAGAGGGTCCTGGAGCAGCAGTCCCTGTGTGAGCAGGAGAGGGCCCCAGGAGCAGCAGTCCCTGTGTGAGCAGGAGAGGGTCCCAGGAGCAGCAGTCCCTGTGTGAGCAGGAGAGGGGCCCTGGAGCAGCAGTCACTGTGTGAGTAGGAGAGGGTCCTGGAGCAGTAGTTCCTGTGTGAGCAGGAGAGGGTCCCAGGAGCATCAGTCCCTGTGTGAGCAGGAGAGGGTCCCATGAGCAGCAGTCCATGTGTGAGCAGGAGAGGGGCCCAGGACCAGCAGTCCTTGTGTGAGCAGAAGAGGGGCCCAGGAGCAGCAGTCACTGTGTGAGCAGGAAAGGGGCCCTGGTGCAGCAGTCACTGTGTGAGCAGGAGAGGGGCCCAGGAGCAGCAGTCCCTGTGTGAGCAGGAGAAGGGACCAGTAGCAGTAGTCACTGTGTGAGCAGGGGAGGGGCCAAGGAGCAGAAGTACCTATGTGAGCAGGAGAGGGAACCAGGAGCAACAGTCCCTGTGTGAGCAGGAGAGGGGCCCAGGAGCAGTGGTCCCTGTGTGAGCATGAGAGGTGCCCAGGAGCAGCAGTCCCTGTGTGAGCAGGAGAAGTGCACAGGAGCAGCAGTCCCTCTGTGAGCAGGAGAGGGGCCCAGGAGCAGCAGTCCCTATGTGAGCAGGAGAGGGGCCCAGGAGCAGCAGTCCCTGTGTGAGCAGGAGAGGGGCCCAGGAGAACCAGTTCCTGTGTGAGCAGAGGTGCCCAGGAGCAGCAGTCCCTGTGTGAGCAGGAGAGTGGCCCAGGAGCAGCAGTCCCTGTGTGAGAAGGAGAGGGGCCCTGGAGCAGCAGTCCCTGTGTGAGCAGGAGTGGGTCCCAGGAGCAGCAGTCCCTGTGTGAGGAGGAGAGGGGCCCAGGAGCAGCAGTCCCCGTGTGAGCAGTAGAGGGGCCTAGGAGCAGCAGTCTCTGTTTGAGCAGGAGAGGGGCCTAGGAGCAGCAGTCCCTGTGTGAGCAGGAGAGGGGCCCAGGAGCACCAGTCCCTGTGTGAGCAGTAGAGGGGCCCAGGAGCAGCAGTCCTTGTGTGAGCAGGAGAGGGGCCCAGGAGAAGCAGTCCCTGTGTGAGCAGAAGAGTGGCCAAGGAGCAGCAGTACCTGTGTAAGCTGGAGAGTGTTCCAGGAGCAGAAGTCCCTGTGTGAGCATGAGAGGTGCCCAGGAGCAGTGGTCCCTGTGTGAGCATGAGAGGTGCCCAGGAGCAGCAGTCCCTGTGTGAGCAGGAGAAGTGCATAGGAGCAGCAGTCCCTCTGTGAGCAGGAGAGGGGCCCAGGAGCAGCAGTCCCTGTGTGAGCAGGAGAGGGGCTCAGGAGCAGCAATACCTGTGTGAGCAGTAGAGGGGCCAAGGAGCAACAGTCCCTGTGTGAGCCGGAGAATGTTCCAGAAGCAGCAGTCCCTGTGTGAACATGAGAGGTGCCCTGGAGCAGCAGTCCCTGTGTGAGCAGTAGAGGGGCCAAGGAGCAGCAGTCTCTGTGGGAGCAGGAGAGGGGCCCAGGAGCAGCAGTTCCTGTGTGAGCAGGAGAGGGTCCTGAAGCAGCAGTCCCTGTGTGAGCAGGAGAGGGCCCCAGGAGCAGCAGTCCCTGTGTGAGCAGAAGAGGGGCCCAGGAGCAGCAGTCCCTGTGTGAGCAGGAGAGGGGCCCTGGAGCAGCAGTCACTGTGTGAGCAGGAGAGGGTCCTGGAGCAGTAGTTCCTGTGTGAGCAGGAGAGGGTCCCAGGAGCATCAGTCCCTGTGTGAGCAGGAGAGGGTCCCATGAGCAGCAGTCCATGTGTGAGCAGGAGAGGGGCCCAGGACCAGCAGTCCTTGTGTGAGCAGAAGAGGGGCCCAGGAGCAGCAGTCACTGTGTGAGCAGGAAAGGGGCCCTGGTGCAGCAGTCACTGTGTGAGCAGGAGAAGGGACCAGTAGCAGCAGTCACTGTGTGAGCAGGAGAGGGGCCCAGGAGCAGCAGTCCCTGTGTGAGCAGGAGAAGGGACCAGTAGCAGTAGTCACTGTGTGAGCAGGGGAGGGGCCAAGGAGCAGAAGTACCTATGTGAGCAGGAGAGGGAACCAGGAGCAACAGTCCCTGTGTGAGCAGGAGAGGGGCCCAGGAGCAGTGGTCCCTGTGTGAGCATGAGAGGTGCCCAGGAGCAGCAGTCCCTGTGTGAGCAGGAGAAGTGCATAGGAGCAGCAGTCCCTCTGTGAGCAGGAGAGGGGCCCAGGAGCAGCAGTCCCTGTGTGAGCAGGAGAGGGGCCCAGGAGCAGCAGTCCCTGTGTGAGGAGGAGAGGGGCCCCGGAGCAGCAGTCCCTGTGTGAGCAGGAGAGGGGCCCAGGAGCACCAGTCCCTGTGTGAGCAGTAGAGGGGCCCAGGAGCAGCAGTCCTTGTGTGAGCAGGAGAGGGGCCCAGGAGAAGCAGTCCCTGTGTGAGCAGAAGAGTGGCCAAGGAGCAGCAGTACCTGTGTGAGCAGGAGAGGGGCCCAGGAGCAGCAGTCCCTGTGTGAGAAGGAGAGGGGCCCTGGAGCAGCAGTCCCTGTGTGAGCAGGAGTGGGTCCCAGGAGCAGCAGTCCCTGTGTGAGCAGGAGAGAGGCCCAGGAGCAGCAGTCCCTGTGTGAGCTTGAGAGGGGCCTAGGAACAGCATTCTCTGTTTGAGCAGGAGAGGAGCCCAGGAGCAGCAGTCCCTGTGTGAGCAGGAGAGGGGCCGAGGAGCAGCAGTCCCTGTGTGAGCAGGAGAGGGGCCCAGGAGCAGCAGTCCCTGTGTGAGCAGGAGAGGGGCCCAGGAGCAGCAGTCCCTGTGTGAGCAGTAGAGGGGCCCAGGAGCAACAGTCCCTGTGTAAGCTGGAGAGTGTTCCAGGAGCAGAAGTCCCTGTGTGAGCATGAGAGGTGCCCAGGAGCAGCAGTCCCTGTGTGAGCAGTAGAGGGGCCAAAAAGCAGCAGTCTCTGTGTGAGCAGGAGAGGGGCCCAGGAGCAGCAGTCCCTGTGTGAGCAGGAGAGGGGCCCAGGAGCACCAGTTCCTGTGTGAGCAGAGGTGCCCAGGAGCAGCAGTCCCTGTGTGAGCAGGAGAGGGGCCCAGGAGCAGCAGTCCCTGTGTGAGCAGTAGAGGGGCCCAGGAGCAACAGTCCCTGTGTGAGCCGGAGAGGGGTCCAGGAGCTGCAGTTCCTGTGTGAGCATGAGAGGAGCCCAGGAGCAGCAGTCCCTGTGTAAGCAAGAGAGGGGCATTGGAGCAGCAGTCCCTGTGTGAGCAGGAGAGGGCCCAGGAGCAGCAGTCCCTGTGTGAGTAGAGAGGTGCCCAGGAGCAGCAGTCCGTGTGTGAGCAGGAGAGGGGCCATGGAGCAGCAGTCCCTGTGTGAGCAGGAGAGGGGCCATGGAGCAGCAGTCCCTGTGTGAGTAGGAGAGGGGCCCAGGAGCATCAGTCCCTGTGTGAGCAGGAGAGGGGCCCTGGAGCAGCAGTCACTGTGTGAGCAGGAGAGGGGACAAAGGAGCAGCAGTCCCTGTGTGAGCAGGAGAGGGGTCCAGGAGCAGCAGTCCCTGTGTGAGCAGGAGAGGTGCCCAGCAGCAGCAGTCCCTCTGTGAGCAGGAGAGGGGCACAGGAGCAGCAGTCCGTGTGTGAGAAGAGAGGGGCCCAGGAGCAGCAATCCCTGTGTGAGCAGGAGAGGGGCCCTGGAGCAGCAGTCCGTGTGTGAGCAGGAGAGGGGCCCAGGAGCAGCAGTCCCTGTGTGAGCAGGAGAGGGGCCCAGGAGCAGCAGTCCCTGTGTGAGAAGAGAGGGGCCCAGGAGCAGCAGTCTCTGTGTGAGCAGGAGAGTGGTTCAGGAGAAGCAATCCCTGTGTGAGCAGGAGAGGTGCCCAGGAGCAGCAGTCCCTCTGTGAGCAGGAGAGGGGCCCAGGAGCACCAGTCCCTGTGTGAGAAGGAGGGTGGCCGAGGAGCAGCAGTCCCTGTGGGAGCAGTAGAGGGGCCCAGGAGCAGAAGTCTCTGTGTAAGCAGGAGAGGGGCCATGGAGCAGCAGTCCCTGTGTGAGCAGGAGAGGGGCCCAGAAGCAGCAGTCCCTAGGTGAGCAGGAGAGGGAATATGAGCAGTAGTGTTTGTGTGAGAGGAGAGACATGGGTAGCAGTGTATGTAGTTTCTTCCCTGATGTGGTCTCTGCCCCTACCTTTAAGCGCTCTTATAACTGGAATACTGTATTTGGGGGAATTGATAAATAGTAATACTCTGGGTACAATGATGGGGCACATGAACTGCAGCATGCATAGTATTTGCAGAAACAGCAGGTTGGGCACATAAAAGATGGGGGTTGTGTTGCAATAGAGGGGGTATAAGTGAGGAGCCAAATATGCCTTAGGCCATATTTACGCGTTGAAATGTGAGTGCAGAAAATCTCTGTGCAAACATTATGGAGACTGCCGGCTCCAGGCATAATATACCGGCACTAAGAACACTCGGGGATGCGCCATTTCAAATGCGGCTATGCATTCCGTGCGGAGTCTGTAGATACGGAATTCTGAATTTCTGTACGGGAAACATCTGGCACGGCAATTCCGCCATGTGCACAGTGCATCAGAATCCCGTTGAATTCAACAGGACTCTGCTGCAGCAGAATTTCCATGCAGAATTCCAAGCGGAATTCCACTCAGAAATTCCGAGGTGTGAATGTTACCTCAGTATGGTTTGCAGTCTGACAGATGTCACCTGTGAGTCACCGGATGTAATAGTGCTGTAATCTGTGATCCATTGGGGAATAATTTAGACTACTAGACCGTAATGCAGATTTTTAGGGTCCATACTATTTTACTTAGCTAAAGGTTTAGACTTTAGGCTGTATTCACATGGTTTTGGAATCAGTAACTATGATGTTGTATATTTTACATCAAATAACAAATCCCAGATGGAAAAAAACAGGAAACCATTGCATTCAGAACCATTCTCAAATAGTAATATTGCTAAAATTGAGATTAGCTGTAAAAGAAACGTAGAGTGTTATTTACACCACACTGCATGTTGTAGATTTACTATTTTGTTTCCATGTTCATCCCAAAATGAATTTAAAAAAAGGAAGAAAATTATATGTGCCCCCTAACTGTGGTTTTTGGCTAACAAGAAAAAAGTTAATGACCCATGGAATTCTGCGATAAAAAAAAAAAAACAATTAAATGAATGAATGAGGGGATATATATATATATATATATATATATATATATTTATATATATATATATATATATATATATATATATATATCACAGCATCATGAAGGTCTAAATGAACAGCAAGAATTTGCATGTAACTTTAGGGTGGGCTCAAAAAGTCATTTTACTGGTGGGCCGTGGGTCCAGTCTAACACTGTACCAAGGCAATAGCAGACTATAGAGTCAATGTTAGTCCTTGGCATCATATGCATTCTAAAATTAACATGTTATCCTTGGCACAGGGGGCTGCAGAACATAAAGTAGGGAGGAGGGAAGGGAAGAAGAATGACAAGAGCATAAATAGTTGGGTTTAAATAAGAGTTAAAAATGAAAGTTTACCTTCTATTATTAAAGTCTAAGAATTTCTGCCACCTACCCTACTTTTTTGTTTTGATGGCTTAACCCCTTAAGGACCAGGCCATTTTACACCTTAAGGACCAGAGCGTTTTTTGCACATCTGACCACTGTCACTTTAAACATTAATAACTCTGGAATTCTTTTAGGTATCATTCTGATTCCGTGATTGTTTTTTCGTGACATATTCTACTTTAACATAGTGGTAACATTTTGTGGTACCTTGCATCATTTCTTGGTGAAAAATCCCCAAATTTGATGAAAAATGTGAAAATTTTGCATTTTTCTAACTTTGAAGCTCTCTGCTTGTAAGGAAAATGGATATTCCCAAAAAAATGTTTTTTGATTCACATAAAAAATACTTTATGTTTGAATCATAAAGTTGACATGTTTTTACTTTTGGAAAACACCAGAGGGCTTCAAAGTTCAGCAGCAATTTTCCAAAAAATTTTCAAACTATTTTTCAGGGACCAGTTCAGGTTTGAAGTGGATTTGAAGGGTCTTCATCTTAGAAATTCCCAACAAATGACCCCATTATGAAAACTGCACCCCCCCCCCCCAAAGTATTCAAAATGACATGCAGTCAGCGTTTTAACCCTTTAGGTGTTTCACAGGAATAGCAGCAAAGTGAAGGAGAAAATTCACAATCTTCATTTTTTACACTCGCATGTTCTTGTAGACCCAATTTTTGAATTTTTACAAGGGGTAAAAGGAGAAAATGCATACTTATATTTGTAGCCCAATTTCTCAAGAGTAAGCACATACCTCATATGTCTATGTAAATTGTTCGGCGGGGGAACTAGAGGGCTCAGAAGCGAAGGAGCGACAAGGGGATTTTGGAGAGTATGTTTTTCTGAAATGGTTTTTGGGGGGCATGTTGCATTTAGGAAGCCCCTATGGTGCCAGAACAGCAAAAAAAAAACACATGCCACACTAGACCCCTTGAGGAACGTAACAAGGAATTAAGTGAGCCTTAATACCCCACAGGTGTTTAACGACTTTTGCATATGTAAAAAAAAATATATATTTTTTTCACTAAAATGTGTGTTTCCTCCCCAAATTTCAAATTTTTGCAAGGGTTAATAGCAGAAAATACCCCCCAAAATTTGTAACCTCATCTCTTCTGAGTATGGAGATACCCCATAAGTTGACCTGAAGTGCACTACGGGCGAACTACAATGCTCAGAAGAGAAGGAATCATATTTGACTTTTTGAGAGCAAATTTTGCTCGGGGGGCATGTCGCATTTAGGAAGCCCCTATGATGCCAGAACAGCAAAAAAAACAACACATGGCATACCATTTTGGAAACTAGACCCCTTGAGGAACGTAACAAGGAATAAAGTGAGCCTTAATACCCCACAGGGGTTTCAAGACTTTTGCATAAGTAAAAAAAAAAAATGTTTTCACTAAAATGTATGTTTCCCCTCAAATTTCACATTTTTACAAGGGTTAATAGCAGAAAAGACCCCCCCCCCCCCAAAAAAAATTTGTAACTCCATCTCTTCTGAGTATGAAGGTACCCCATAAGTGGACCTGAAGTGCACTACGGGCGAACTACAATGCTCAGAAGAGAAGGAGTCACATTTAGCTTTTGGAGAACAAATTTTGCTTGGGGGGCATGTCGCATTTAGGAAGCCCCTATGGTGCCAGGAAAGCAAAATAACCCCCACATGGCATACCATTTTGGGAACTAGACCCCTTGAGGAACTTAACAAAGGGTACAGTGAGCATTTAACCCCCACTGGTGTCTGTCAGATCTTTGGAACAGTGGGCTGTACAACATTTTTAATTTGCACAGCCCACTGTTCCAAAGATCTGTCAGACACCAGTGGGGTGTAAATTCTCACTGCACCCCTCATTACATTCCTTAAGGGGTGTAGTTTCCGAAATGGGGTCACATGTGGGGTTTTTTTTTTTTCGCGTTTGTCAAAACCGCTATAACAATCAGCCACCCCTGTGCAAATCACTTCAAATGTACATGGTGCACTCTCCCTTCTGGGCCTTGTTGTGCGCCCCCAGAGCACTTTGCGCCCACATATGGGGTATCTCCGTAGTCGGGAGAAATTGCATTACAAATTTTGGGGGGCTTTTTTTCCATTTTACCTCTTGTCAAAATGAACAGTATAGGGAAACACCAGCATGTTAGTGTAAAAAATTTATTTTTTTATACTAACATGCTGGTGTAGACCCCAATTTCACCTTTTCATAAGGGGTGAAAGGAGAAAAAGCCTGCAAAATTTGTTAGACAATTTCTCCCGAGTACGGCGATACCCCATATGTGGCCCTAAACTGTTGCCTTAAAACACGACAGGGCTCCAAAGTGAGAGCGCCATGCGCATTTGAGGCATGAATTAGGGATTTGCATAGGGGTGGACATAGGTGTTGCAAAACTCCCAGCATGCTTGGACAGTCAACGGCTGTCCGGCAATACTGGAAGTTGTTGTTTTGCAACAGCTGGAGGCTTAATTTTGGAAACAGTGGCGTACCAGACGTTTTTCATTTTTATTGGGGAGGGGGGCTGTGTAGGGGTATGTGTATATGTAGTGTTTTTTACTTTTTATTTTGTGTTAGTGTAGTGTAGTGTAGTACCTTTAGGGTACAGTTACACGGACGGGGATTACAGCGAGTTTCCTGCTGCGAGTTTGAGCTGCCGCGCAAAATTTGCTGCATCGCAAACTTGCAGCCTGATACTCACTGTAAACCCCCTGCCCATGTGAATGTACCTGTACATTCACCGGGGGGGGGGGGGAACCTCCAGCTGTTGCAAAACTACAACTACCAGCATGTACGGTCTATCAGTGCATGCTGGTAGGTATAGTTTTGCAACAGCTGGAGGCACACAGGTTGAGAAACACTGAGTTAAGAAACAGACAATGTTTCCCAACCAGCCTGCCTCCAGTTGTTGCAAAACCACAACTCCCAGCATTCTCAGGCATGCTGGAAGTAGTAGGTCGGCAACATGTTTAGAGCCAGATGTTGCCGAACTACAACTCCCAGCATGCTTGGAGTTGTAGTTTTGCAACATCTGGAGGACTACAGTTTGCAGACCACTAATATAGTGGTTCCTAATCTGTGCCCTTCCAGATGTTGCAAAACTACAACTCCCAGTATGCCAAAACTGTCCAGGCATGCTGGGAGTTGTAGTTCTGCAACATCTGAAGGGCCAGATGTTACAGAACTACAACTCGTAGCATGCCTGGACAGTAAGGGCATGCTGAGGATGTGTAGTTTTGCAACATCCGGAAGGGCACAGTGGTCTCCAAACTGTGGACCTCCAGATGTTGCAAAACTGCAACTCCCAGCATGTCCAGATGCCAAGGGCTGTCGGGGCATGCTGGGAGTTGTAGTGTAAGGGGACCAGATGGAGCAGGCCAGATCGCTTTATGGCGGTCTGGACTGCTACAAAGGTCCCGCAACGCCACCGAAGATCCACTCACCTGTCGCCACCGCCGCCGTCTCGGCCGCCGGGATCTGGGTCTTCAGGGGCGAGGTAAGTACCGGGGCCGGGCCCCAGCACTCCTCGTCCCCCGCCGCGTCCTCCGGTCTTCCTCCCGTTCTCTCTGGACTTCCAGGGGCTGGGCAGGGCGGGAGGAAGTAACCGCCCCCCCCGCGATTGGTCGGTTAGCATGGTCCTGGCTGTCTGTGACAACCGGGATCATGCAAAATTACCAGGCGGTCAGGTCCCAGAGACCCAATCAGCCCGGTAACGCCGCAGATCGCAGGGGCGATTTACCTCGCGATTTGCGACGATCGCCGACATGGGGGGCCGACATGGCCCCCCTCAGCATTTGCCCTGGATGCCTCCTGAAGCATTTCAGCAGGCATCCGCTTCCGATCTCTGCCCGGCGTGCGGCAGGGACCGGAAATCGCCAGGACGTATGAGTACGTGCCGGGTCCTTAAGACCCAGGGCGCAGGGACGTACTCATACGTGCCTGGTCCTTATGGGGTTAATAATTTCCAAGGGTCAGATTTTACATTATTTTATACCTAGCTGCTCCTGCTGAAGAGTTTTTAATTTGTTGCTATTTTTTTTGCCCTTGAAGGAACGATCTTTGCGCTAAGACTTGAATAGTCAGAGCAATAGTGTGCTTCATATAGTGGCTTGGCATTAAAGGTGGCCATACACAACTGATAAATGGCAGCGGAACCCTCCTATTTAAGGTGTTTTGAGGTCTTCCAGTTCTCCCTTAACAGGATGTGTGTGTGGGGGGGGGGAATTGGGGATACTGAAATTCAACATGCCCAATCATTTGTTTCTGGAGTAGCTAAGTTGATTCCAGAGAAGTCTGGCTATGGCTTATTATCACCTAACAATTACCTGTTTTGTATTTCCCCAGTAAGGCACAAAAGGATGGTTAGGCCATGTTCATACAGAAATTCTGCATGTCAGCATCAATCCCACGTCTGCATTCATTTTAGATCCATATTCCGCAACTGTCCAGCATTTGCAGAATTGATGTGTTACACTATGCGCTCCGACCTCACACGTTGGCCGTGAGCGCATGGTCCCCTTACCTTCTGCTGCCGACGGGGCTGGGACTCGCATCACGGGATGTGCCCGCATGGGTTTCTCCTGCCTCTGCCTCCCCCTCTCTGCTCCGGTGCGCGTGTCCCCGCCCCTTAGGGCGTGCGTGCACCGATGCTTTATAGGGCCAGTACGCTCATTAGTGTAACCACCTGTGGCTTGTTTATAAATTCCTCCACCCTCCTCAGTTCTCTGCAGGTTCTTTGCTGCCTTGTGCCCTAGAGAAAGCGTTCCTTTGTATTGCCTTGCCGTGTACCAGATCTCCTGTTCTTGTGACTTGACCTTGCTCCTCTGCCGCCTGCCTACTGAACTCCTGCTACATCCTGACTACACTACTGTGCCGCCTGCCCTGACTTACTGCTATCCAGACTACGTGTTGCCTCATCCCTCCTGTGCCTCGCATCTCCTAAGCCGCCTTTGTGGTCGAGCCGTGCCAGGGGTAGCGACCTAGGTGTCGCCTGCAGCTGCAAGCCCATCCTGCTTTGCGGTGGGCTCTGGTGAAGACCAGCAGCACCTTAGACTCCGCTCCCTGGTACGATCCGAGCCACACAGGTCCAGCGGATCCACATACACCGGAGTCCTTTCTTCAGAAACGTGAGTGTTACATGATGCAGAATTTCCAGAGGTTTTTTTTTCATGATTCCGCAGCACAGTTAAAAAGGTAGCCTTTTTTTAAATCTAAGTTTAACATCTTCATGTATTCCGCAAGCATTCCGCCCCATTTCCGCACCAATTCCTCAATTTGAGCAAAAATGTTATCCCCATTAACTTCAATAGGATTACGCAGCCAAAGTCCCCAAAAAATATAAGACCAGACTTATATTTTTCCGATGCGCAGAAAACGGGATTTCCGCATCAAACATTCTGCAGCAGAAATTCTACTGTGTGAATAACCTTGTGCCATTAGAGTGAATAAGCTATAAAGTTAGGTAGAATTCCGCAAGGAATTTCTGCTGTGTGAACGCGGCCTTAGGGAGAAAACTCCTTTCTAAGGGAGAAGATAAACACTCATAGATATAAATTGTGCAATAAACACTGTGAATACTACAACTGGACCCATTTACAAGAGTGACCTGTTATAACTAAGGTAAATGATATGGGGTGTGCTCTCTCCAAGACTAGTAAGGCTAAAATACTGTAATGTTATGACTTAAGGCAGTTTGACACAAAATGTTGTTATGCTGTAAATCATCTTGCTGCAACTGTTACTTCTACAAAGACAGGTGCAAAAAATATGTGGAGAGGAAAAGTCACTGATAAATAATGTATTTCAACAGCCTGATAGTTAACAATACACTTAATGATATAAGTTCATGCTATTTACGTGGGAAAATGGATTTACATTTGTTGTCTATTTCTTCTTCTGTATTCCATAACAGGATTACATTGATAAGCATGAAGTTTAAGGAGATTTATTCCGGATGTTTCCAGTATGTTAAAATAAAAACATCCCCCAAAAGCCCCATGTCTTGAGCCAATGCACAATGGCTCCTCTTAGAGGGCAGTGGTGGGTAGTGTGAAGAACTAATTCTTGTGATTACATGTAGAGTTTGCTCTTCCACTTCCTTGCTAAAGCCTTTTTATTTGTTTTGTTCCCTGATTCGGGGAGACAGCCTGCGCTCTGTTCTGTATAATCTGAACTTTTTCACACAATGTTCCCCTGCATTTTCTATCCCTTCTACTCCACTGCTTCAGGAATATTTAGTCAAAAACTATTTTACTCTTCTCGACAAAAGCCAAATATCAGAATGAATTTACTTTTTTTTAAATGTATTTATGATTTTCAATCTTTGAAAAAGGAAATAGTCCTTTAGCAGGTATGATCTTAGACAGTGTTGAGAAAAATGTAAGGAACACTCATTTGTATTATTTTGTTTATTTTTTGTTTTGTTTTGTTTGTTTGTTTTTGAGGGGGAGGTTACTTTTGTTTGTGTATTTATATCTTGCCAAGTCTTAGGCTGCCTCTTCGAGAGAACTGTGCTAAGATGGGATCAAGCAAAATATGTACACTAGGGTGCGCACCCATTATAACAGCAGAAGTGAGAGTACTGGTCTGCATGAGAAAAACACTAAACATGCTGTACCCAAGCCACATGCAAAATTTAGACCACATGTGATGTTCCAGTACAGGTACACGGTCCAGTACTACCTGTAGGCCCTGTCAGGTTGAGTCCCTCAGTGACCTGGGGGCTCCCCTGCAGGGCCTCCCTTTGTTTTCTCCCTCCCTGTTGGTTTTATATGGTGTGTGTATCACTTTAATGCATAGATAGGATCCCTATGTCTATATAGTATAAAGGACCTGTGGAGGTCTCTAGGACCTGTGAGTAAGCCTGTCACATGTTATATTATGTCACATGATCTGTTGTCACATGTACTCCCAGAAAGCACCAGCTTTAACCTATGACCTACAGCTTGACCAATGGGCTTTAATCCAGCCCCCCACTATATAAAGGGGAGGCCATTACAACTAGCTCTCTTGGATCTTACCATCTAATCTGAGAACAAGTCTTTGCTGAGGCAGCAAGCACCAGAGGCCTTAGAGTCAAGTGATCATCATCTGGAGTACCCCAAAAGCTACAAGTCTCTCCAGTAAGTCTACAAGTCTATGTCTGCTGTCACTACAAATAGTCAAGTCCTGCATATAGTCAAGTCTAATTACAAGTCAAAGTCAAGTTTATTACAAGTATTGGTACAGCAATCTGCTAGGTCCTCTGGGTCCTGGCCACCTCTCTGGGAAAGCTTGCCTTAGCTGTGAAGATAATTACACCTGTCTTCTGCTCAGTAAAGCCTCTGTTTGATCTGAACTGGTTGTGGACTCTTTATTCACTACTAGCCCATGGAATAGCGGAGAATCCGGGCGTGTGGTGTTCCGGAACTCAAAAACCCACTGGCATCACAAACCCATAGGGGATAGTACCATCCGACCCCCGGGGTTAATAACATCAGATCCCACCACTCACACCGCAACACCCGTGGTCCCGCCATTCATCCTGTTGTCCACCACACACACATATTACAAATGTCACTTTATTAGATATCAAAGATTCCACAAGAGGACAAGTGATCAAGCACGATTGCAAACAACAACAAAATATTGAAACAGCACAAACAGATACCATTAAAATCAAATATACCACCAGGAATAAAGAAAACATACCAGACAATAGAGGTGACAGTAATTGCATTTTATAACTATTGTCCACTATGCAATTTTCACTTCAAATTGTATAT
Organism: Hyla sarda; assembly: GCF_029499605.1. NCBI lineage: Eukaryota > Metazoa > Chordata > Amphibia > Anura > Hylidae > Hyla > Hyla sarda. The sequence goes on from NC_079189.1 coordinate 412,942,796, forward strand.
ACTGTAAAATACTACAGTGAACGGGTAGAAAAATAAAAAGCTGGGATTTGGTTGTTATTGTATTATTGCTTTATTTATTGCTTTTGCTTCATACCTGTTTTGATAACATTCTTCTCATTGTGTGTTACGGTCCTTGGCTTTGGCATGAACTAATGTCTCTAATCCAATCTGAGCACTTAAATGAGGCTGGACTGACTATATTGCTTGCAACATTGGTAAATTCTGTCTTTTAAGTTCTATGTTCTTCAGGGTCTTATTTATCCCACTACCACTATTGCCATGTAATAAGGTGATACATCAACTTTTACAAAAAATATTTAAATTGATGAATATATACTACCGCTTAATGTCTTTCATAGGTTTTGAGTGGGTTCACACGAGCATAAAGCCCTGAGCAGAGGGCAGCTGGCACTGAAGCTCCCATTGATTTAAATGAGAACTTTAGCACTGAACGGCACTTAAAAAAGTGTGACTTATTTTCTGCATATTTCCCTCCCTCCCATCGACATCAATAAGAGTGGGTTTTAGGCAGTGACACCGCACTATGTTATGGACACAGAAATCTGTGCGTTTTCTGTGTCCAAAACAGCATGTTTATTGCCTGTGTGAACAGTACGGTACAAATTCCTGATAGACTCACCTGCTAAGATTAACTAGTTCACTATAAGGACATCTCTCATTACAATTAGTACAACAACCTGGTCTTAGTATTCCAAACCCCTCAGCTTGTGAGTGAGATCGGTTTAGTTGCTAACTGCAGAATAAGAGAAAGCATTTTTAACTAACACGAAGCCTGTCAGCTCAGGAACTATCATACTAGCTGTTTTTACTTTAGATTAAATGCAGATTAAAGCAAACCTGTGGGCAGGTTTTTCGTATATAAACTAAAGCCATGACCGTATAGGGCTGCTGTTTTGATAATTAACCCCTTTAGCATCTATATATCACACCTTAAATCAATAAGCAATTTAGCCTTAAAACCCAGGAGGCCTACCCCTGACCTGCAAAAGCCCAGATTAGTTCATCCCATCCACTTATTAGCAACGTCTTTTTGCAGACATTTTGCAGTCCAGGGGTGCGTCCCCTAGGCTTTTAAGGCTAATTTGCATATCAAATAAAAGCATGATATCTCAGCACTGGATGGGTCAAATATAAAAACAAAGTTATGCACAGATTCACGGTCAGAAGTCCTAAACAGCCATAACCTTAGATTTTATGGCAACAGGAGACTCATATTATGCTTTTCATCTTTCTTTACTGACATCCAGCAGCAAAAGAGTTAAATGTAGAACCAGGGGGGAAAAAATTTCACATGAGTAGTAACATGCAAATGAATTTAACTAAACTGTACAATCAGAGTACAGATCCAATGCTATAAATATGAGGTACTGGTAATCAACTTCCTCTTTCTTGCTGCTCCACAGCCAAATAAGTATTCATTATATTTTTTTCTCAAGATATAATATATATTGCCATTATTCCTTATTTCTATTAATAATTTACACTTATTTTGTCTCTTTGCCTACTGCCCCATCTGACCTATTTTTTGATAAGTGGAGGACTCCACATCACACACGATTCAAGGGATGTAAAAGCCAGGTAAAGCCACTCATAAAAGACATCATTCCCATACCGGTCGTTCTCATAATAAAAAAATTGATATTACAACATAAGGACCAGGTTGACTCTTCTATTTTGCACGCTAAAAGCAAGGTTTCTATCAGTGATAAGAAATCACATAAAAAGCCTTCTGTCCAGGAGGAGTTGATTTTACAACTGGTGAAATTGGCCTCTAAGAGGCAAAAACCAGATTCATACTGTACCTCTTCTAGCAGCTCCTCCTCTGTGGAAGATTTTCCTTAAGAGTTGGAGGAGGATTCTGAATATGAAGATATTCCAGACATAGAAGAAGGAAAACCCCTTAAAGGGATATTCCAGGCAAAAACGTTTTGTCCCCTATCCAAAGGATAGGAGGATAAGATATCTGATCGCGGGGAGCCCGCTGCTGAGACCCCCCGCGATCTCCCTGCAGAACCCGCATTCTATGCGGGTGCTGAATCTCCAGTTTCGGAAACCTCTGGGTTTCTGGGACTGGGGATGTGATGTCACACCCCCCCCCCCCCTCCATTCATGTCTTTGGGAGGGGGCGTGACGTGGACTTAAATGTTCTCAAACGCTGGGCTCAACTAGCCATAGTTATGTTTGGTAATGCTAATGCCACCATAGGCAGTGAAAGAAGGAGGTCCATGGTAATGAAGTTAGACCCCCAACTAATGCACTTAGTTACATCACAGCCTATCACTTCTATTTGGGGATTCCTTTATCAAGGAAATTAAGAAGTATGTTTTCCTATTCACTTCCCTTGATAAGGTCCAAACCTCCCTTAACCCCTTAAGGACCAGGCCCATTTTGGCCTTAAGGACCAGACCAATTTTATTTTTGCATTTTCGTTTTTTCCTCCTCGCCTTCTAAAAATCATGACTCTCTTATATTTCAATCCACAGACCCATATGAGGGCTTGTTTTTTGCGACACCAATTGTACTGTGCAATTACATCACTTGTTTTGGGCCATGATCTGTAGTTTTTATCTGTACCACTTTTTATAAATTGGTTTTCCTTTTTATAAATTTTGTATACATTTTTTTGGGAATAAAATGTGACAAAAAAGGCAGCAATTTTGAACTTTGTTTTATTTTTTTACGTTTACGCCGTTCACCGTACGGGATAATTAACAATATATTTTAATAGTTCTGACTTTTACGCACGTGGTGATACCAAATATGTGTATTAATTATTATTTTGAAGCTTTTTGGGGGTAAAATGGGAAAAATGGACGCTTTAATTTTTTATGGGGGGAGGGGATTTTTCAAATTTTCTTACTTTTTTATTTGACATTGTTTTACTTTTTTTTACACTTTTTATGTCCCCATAGGGGGACTGTTCAGTGCTATGTATAGGACATAGCACTGATCAGTATTATCGGTGATCTTCTGCTTTGGTCTGCTTGATCTCAGACCAGAGCAGAAGACCCCGGGAGACAGCCGGAGCAAGGTGAGGGGACCTCCAGCTGCCATGCTGGATAATCTGATCCCCGCGGCAGCGCTGCGGGCGATTCCGATCATCCATTCAAAGTACCACACTGCCCAGATGCTGTGATCTGTATTGATCACGGCATCTGAGGGGTTAATGGTGGACACCCACACAATCGCGGATGTCCACCATTACCGGTGGGTCCCTGGCTGCTGGTAGCAGCCGGGACCTGCTGTGCATAACGTGAGAACCGCTCCGTCCGGTGCTCGCGATCATGGCGGCGCATAAATGTACGTCATGGTGCGTTAAGTACCACGTCACCATGACTTACATTTACGTCCATTGTCGTTAAGGGGTTAAAAATGTGTCCCACCCCAAAATTTTCACTACAGCTGGGAAACATTGCGGCTGGTTTCCCAGCAGATCATCCAGTGAAGGACAATACTTCAGAGGCCCTCCCCACACTGAGCAATTGTCCCAACCAATCAGCTCTTTTCAACATACTCCATTCTTTCCCCAGTGTGGTAGACCATGGAAAGCTAGAGGTCAACGAGGGTATCCCAGATCAAGACCATCCACAGGTAAGCCTCTCTCCGATGTGTTTTTTCCAAATTTCCTTGGGAGGAAGGATAATGCATTTTTTCCGAAATTGGAATATGATCACCTCCGACTCTTGGATTCTGAACACTGTATTGGGCTACAAGATAGATTTTATATCTTTACCAACTCAAGTCAGGACCCTTATCCATTAAAATTTCTAATAGAGGATCAGAACCTCATATCCTTAGAAATCAAGGATCTATACTCCAAAGGAGCTATAAATAAAGGGAAGTCGTCCAGCTCACCACCGCTGCCTCGTGCGGACACCACGAAAACAGGTAAGTAGAAAATTGAAGAATGTCCAGCACAAAAGTACGAATAAGGCGACTAAGGTTGCTGAAACGCGTCACTCTACTCCAGGATCCATGTTGCTGTTTGCTGTGTGAATTCACAATAAATCATCTTCTTGCATCGTGCTTTTGTGCTGGACATTCCTCAATTTTCCAAAGGAGCTATAGTTCCAGTCCCTTGAGCTTCCTGAGCAATTTATTTTTGGTCAAAAAGAAGGACAGAGGTTTCAGACCAGTCATAAATTTGAAACACCTGGACAATTTTGTACATTACCACCATTTCAAGATGAAGAATATTCACCTATTAAAAGATCTATTAATACAAGGAGATTGGTTAGCAAAGATAGATATGAAGGATGCCAATCTCACTGTTACGCCGAGCGCTCCGGGTCCCTGCTCCTCCCCGGAGCGCTCGCGGCGTTCCTCTCTCTGCAGCGCCCCGTCAGACCCGCTGACCGGGAGCGCTGCACTGACATTGCCGGCGGGGATGCGATTCGCATAGCGGGACGCGCCCGCTCGCGAATTGCATCCCAAGTCACTTACCTGTCCCGGCCCCTGGCTGTCATGTCCAGGCGCGCGCTCCTTAGGGCGCGCGCGCCAGCTCTCTAACATTTAAAGGGCCAGTGCACCAATGATTGGTGCCTGGCCCAATTAGCCTAATTAGCTTCCACCTGCTCCCTGGCTATATTACCTCACTTCCCCTGCACTCCCTTGCCGGATCTTGTTGCCTTGTGCCAGTGAAAGCGTTGTGTTGTCCAAAGCCTGTGTTTCCAGATCTTCTGCTATCCTCATTGACTACGAACCTTGCCGCCTGCCCGGACCTTCTGCTACGTCTGACCTTGCCTCTGCCTAGACCTTCTGTCCCACGCCTTCTCAGCAGTCAGCGAGGTTGAGCCGTTGCCGGTGGATACGACCTGGTTGCTACCGCCGCAGCAAGACCATCCCGCTTTGCGGCGGGCTCTGGTGAATACCAGTAGCATCTTAGAACCGGTCCACCGACACGGTCCACGCCAATCCCTCGCTGACACAGAGGATTCACATCCAGCTAGCCGAATTGTGACACTCACAGTCCACATGCACGAGAATTTACAACCTTACCTTCAATTTCTTTGGCAAAACCAAAAATGGCAATTTACCAGCCTTATATTCGGTCTGTCATCAGTCCCCTGGTGTTTCACGAAACTTTTAAAACCAGTGGTAGCGTCTCTAAGAAGCAGAGGTTTACGTCTAATTATTTACTTGGACGATATATTAATTATGGCCCAAAATCTACAGACCATTCATTTACATATTCAAAGGACAATTTCTCTGCTTACTACTCTAGGGTTCATAATCAATTACAAAAAATCCATTTTGACCCCTTCAAAGGAGATAGAATTTCTGGGGTTTACAGTCAATACCCAATTAACCCTTCTGAGTCTTCCGAACAGGAAACTAAAGACTATCATCTGGATTTGGATGAAATATAGTCTTCCTGTTACACATTTGGTTGTGTGTCTTTTTTGGTGTCCGGAGTCAGGGTTATCTCATCTGAATAACCTAACAATAGTCCTACAATCCTTGCTATGGTCCGTAAAGATATTTGACTTTTGTTTAGTACTGAACCAATGTTCAGTACTAAACAAAAGTCAAATATCTTTACGCACCATAGCAAGGATTGTAGGACTATTGTTAGGTTATTCAGATGAGATAACCCTGACTCCGGACACCAAAAAAGACACACAACCAAATGTGTAACAGGAAGACTATATTTCATCCAAATCCAGATCTGACCATAGAATCAGATGTGAGCAACTCTGATCGGAGTGCTTGTTGTGGTCCTCTTTCAACAGGAGGGAAATGGTCTCCAGACGAGTCTCTCTTACATATCAATTGTCTCGAACTCTTAGCAGGCTCTTTTGCTCTCAAGAGTTTCGCCAAGGACAGATCCAATTGTTGTATTCTACTGTGCATGGACAACATTTCCGCAGTACAATACATCAATCGTCCGGGAGGTGCCAAGTCAAAACCCTTGGCGAACATTGCAAAGGAATTCTGGCATTTCTGTCTGAACAAGAAGATCATCTTGAAAGCGGAATATATCCCACGACTCTCCAGTTCCATTGCGGACTGGAATTCCCATTATCTAACATATTCCAGCGGTTGGAGATTAGATCCAATAGTCTTCCATCATCTAGATTCTCTGTGGGTTTCTCTTCAGGGGATAGGGGATAAGATGTCTGATCGTGGGGGGGGGGGAGGCGCTGCTGGGACCCCCCGCGATCAGACATCTTATCAACTATCCTTTTTGCCTGGAATACCCCTTTAAATTTCCTAAATTCTTGGGGTGATAATGATAATTTATCACTTAAGTTCTTATCTTTCAAACTCACAGTTTTATTATGTCTCATCTCATTTAAAAGAGTAGCTGACATCAAGGCTTTGGGTATTTCTCGTAGACAGTTTACCCCTCAAGCTGTACATTTCTCTATTTGTAGACACACAAAAACTAATCTACAGTCAGTCTTTTACCCAGCCTTCCCACATAATCCTAACCTATGTATAGTTCATGAAAATAAGACTTGTTCAATAAGATGCTCTACTGCTTCTCAACTTTAAATTTCGTATAGTAAACCTTATCATCCAGTTTCCTCACCTACTCTAGCGAGATGGGTAAGACAGACCATGAAGTTAGCAGGCATAGACATTTCTGTTTTTGGTGCTCATTCCACTAGAGGAGCTATGTCAACCAAGGTTTATCAAGCAGGTGGATCCTTATCAGACTTAATGCAAACTGCCAATTGGTCTTTTTTCTTCTCTATTCTCAGTTTAACCTGATATTGTTCCTGCCTGGATTTATAGAATACAGCACTTTGTAAATAATAATAAAGGTTCACTTAAATAATAATGAATCACAGCCCTATTTAAACCCTTTTCCAAATGATATATTAAAAACAGTTTTTTATTGATATACACTAAAATCTTTTCACCAACTCGTGATATCCACTCGTGAGCACCAACAAAGAAAAAGTTTTTAGATAATTATTAAATATTAATATTAGTGGAGGTAATGGACCACCGATAAATCAATAACTATTGTGCAATTAGCAAAAAAATGAATCAGTATTGATTATCGTTTATGATATTTATATAAATGGTTAGAACGTGATTTACTCCTGTCCCCCAGGATAGACAGACAGGAAAAATATCACAGTCAGATTCTTGTATTTATCACCAAGCACTGGCGTGTATTGTGGCACAATGCCCTAATGTATAGATAGCACTATCTAGTGTCTGGCGACATCAGGTTATGCTCACCATTAGACAATAACACAGTCCAAAATCACCTTATGTATAGAAATGGTATTAAAAGAATCTACTTTACAGTTTATGGACCATAAGTTCCGTTCCGACGCGTTTCCCCCTAGATGACGGGGTTTATCAAGGAACATACACAGAAGATATCCCATAAATAGGGACTAGTGTCAGGAGTTATAGCTGGCCCATAATAAGCACTGATCTATCTGCATAATAAAGGAATGGTATAAGTGATTGTATAAAGGGAATATTCCATAGAGATAACTTATCATAGCAGATTAGAATTCTCATAATTGTACATACTGTTACGCCGAGCGCTCCGGGTCCCTGCTCCTCCCCGGAGCGCTCACGGCGTCTCTCTCCCTGCAGCGCCCCGGTCGGTCCCGCTGACGGGGAGCGCTGCACTGATATGGCCGTCGGGGATGCGATTCGCACAGCGGGACGCGCCCGCTCGCGAATCGCATCCCAAGTCACTTACCCGTCCCGGTCCCCTGCTGTCATGTGCTGGCGCGCGCGGCTCCGCTCTCTAGGGCGTGCGCGCGCCAGCTCTCTGAGACTTAAAGGGCCAGTGCACCAATGATTGGTGCCTGGCCCAATTAGCTTAATTGGTTTCCACCTGCTCCCTGGCTATATCTGCTCACTGCCCCTGCACTCCCTTGCCGGATCTTGTTGCCTTGTGCCAGTGAAAGCGTTTAGTGTTGTCCAAAGCCTGTGTTACCTGAACTCCTGCTATCCATCTTGACTACGAACCTTGCCGCCTGCCCCGACCTTCTGCTACGTCTGACCTTGCCTCTGCCTAGTCCTTCTGTCCCACGCCTTCTCAGCAGTCAGCGAGGTTGAGCCGTTGCTAGTGGATACGACCTGGTTGCTACTGCCGCAGCAAGACCATCCCGCTTTGCGGCGGGCTCTGGTGAACACCAGTAGCCTCTTAGAACCGGTCCACCAGCACGGTCCACGCCAATCCCTCGCTGACACAGAGGATCCACTACCTGTAAGCCGAATCGTGACAGTAGATCCGGCCATGGACCCCGCTGAGGTGCCACTGCCAAGTCTCACTGACCTTACCACGGTGGTCGCTCAGCAATCGCAGCAAATTGCCCAACAAGGACAGCAGCTGTCGCAGTTGACCGCCACGTTACAGCAACTTCTGCCTCTGCTACAGCAGCAACCATCTCCTCCGCCAGCTCCTGCACCTCCTCCGCAGCGAGTGGCCGCTCTTAGCCTCCGCTTGTCCCTGCCGGACAAATTTGATGGGGACTCTAGACTCTGCCGTGGATTTCTGTCTCAATGTTCCCTGCATATGGAGATGTTGTCGGACTTGTTTCCTACAGAACGGTCAAAGGTGGCGTTCGTAGTGAGCCTTCTTTCAGGAAAGGCCTTGTCTTGGGCCACACCGCTCTGGGACCGCAATGATCCTGCCACAGCCACAGTCCAGTCCTTCTTCGCTGAAGTCCGTAGTGTCTTCGAGGAACCAGCCCGAGCTTCTTCTGCCGAGACTGCCCTGCTGAACCTGGTCCAGAGTAATTCTTCAGTGGGCGAGTACGCCATCCAATTTCGTACTCTTGCTTCCGAATTATCATGGAATAACGAGGCTCTCTGCGCGACCTTTAAAAAAGGCCTATCCAGTAGCATCAAGGATGTGCTGGCCGCACGAGAGATTCCTGCCAACCTGCAAGAACTTATCCATTTGGCCACCCGCATTGACATGCGTTTTTCTGAGAGACATCAGGAGCTCCGCCAGGAAAAAGACTTAGATCTCTGGGCACCTCTCCCACAGCATCCTTTGCAATCTACGCCTGGGCCTCCTGCCGAGGAGGCCATGCAAGTGGATCGGTCTCGCCTGACCCAGGAAGAGAGGAATCGCCGTAGGGAAGAAAATCTTTGTCTGTACTGTGCCAGTACCGAGCATTTCTTGGTGGATTGCCCTATTCGTCCTCCACGTCTGGGAAACGCACGCACGCACCCAGCTCACGTGGGTGTGGCGTCTCTTGGTTCAAAGTCTGCTTCTCCACGTTTCACGGTGCCCGTGCGGATTTCTCCTTCAGCCAATTCCTCCCTCTCAGCCGTGGCCTGCTTGGACTCTGGTGCCTCTGGGAATTTCATTTTGGAGTCTTTGGTGAATAAGTTCTGCATCCCGGTGACTCGTCTCGTCAAGCCGATCTACATTTCCGCGGTCAACGGAGTTAGATTGGATTGCACCGTGCGTTACCGCACAAAACCCCTCTTAATGTGCATTGGACCCCACCACGAAAGGATTGAATTTTTCGTCCTCCCCAACTGCACCTCTGAGGTCCTCCTCGGTCTGCCATGGCTCCAGCTTCATTCTCCCACCCTTGACTGGACCACCGGGGAGATCAAGAACTGGGACTCTGCTTGCCACAAGAAATGCCTCTCCCCCCCTCCCAGTCCCGTCAGGCAAGCCTCAGTGCCTCCTCATGGCCCCCGTCCTGGTGTCACCCTGCCCCGTGCCAAGCTTCACCCTCTGCCCTCCCTCCCCATTCCCACTCCTGCTGTACTGCCTGCCGTTGAGGAAACCCTCGATTCTTTCCCGGTGTCCTCGTCCCAGGTAAAGCAGTTGTCGGACAAAAAAAGGGGGAGACCTAAGGGGGGGGTACTGTTACGCCGAGCGCTCCGGGTCCCTGCTCCTCCCCGGAGCGCTCACGGCGTCTCTCTCCCTGCAGCGCCCCGGTCGGTCCCGCTGACCGGGAGCGCTGCACTGATATGGCCGTTGGGGATGCGATTCGCACAGCGGGACGCGCCCGCTCGCGAATCGCATCCCAAGTCACTTACCCGTCCCGGTCCCCTGCTGTCATGTGCTGGCCCTAGAGAGCGGAGCCGCGCGCGCGCCAGCTCTCTGAGACTTAAAGGGCCAGTGCACCAACGATTGGTGCCTGGCCCAATTAGCTTAATTGGTTTCCATCTGCTCCCTGGCTATATCTGCTCACTGCCCCTGCACTCCCTTGCCAGATCTTGTTGCCTTGTGCCAGTGAAAGCGTTTAGTGTTGTCCAAAGCCTGTGTTACCTGAACTCCTGCTATCCATCTTGACTACGAACCTTGCCGCCTGCCCCGACCTTCTGCTACGTCTGACCTTGCCTCTGCCTAGTCCTTCTGTCCCACGCCTTCTCAGGAGTCAGCGAGGTTGAGCCGTTGCTAGTGGATATGTGCTGGTTGCTACTGCCGCAGCAAGACCATCCCGCTTTGCGGCGGGCTCTGGTGAACACCAGTAGCCTCTTAGAACCGGTCCACCAGCACGGTCCACGCCAATCCCTCGCTGACACAGAGGATCCACTACCTGTAAGCCGAATCGTGACACATACCATACTCCTATAGTTATCTAAGAGAGGCAGTTGCGCCCAATCAGTGCCCCGGTCGGCTGTAGGTCCAAGCAGCTGAACCGTCTGCCCCGTATAGTCAGGTTTAAATCCTCTCTGTCTCGCGGCAGACGCCACCGGGTACTTCCGGTGACGTAATAGTCACTTCCGGTCTCAGTACGCACAGCGCCACAATTGGTTTATAGATGCTAAGATAATACTCGCGCTATGTTTCAACTAGTCACCGTGTTTATTCAAAGGGTATGGTAGCGATGATCAGAAACCTCATTTGATCATCTGTTTAGATCATACAGAGCCGGATATGGCTTGATGTAATGAAGTGATTCCATATACAAGATGTCCCGTTGCCATGGCTACCCGTAACGCATCACTTATCTAAACGGCTCATTAACCCATTCCTCATGATTATAACAGTTCAGCAGGTGATCCGCTTATTTGGACTAGTTGTGGATGGACGGACGGGGCTAGTGGCGAATCTAGATAGATAGCATGATCCCTTATCCAGGGTAGCTTAGAGTAGAGGTGTATATCCTGATGTTAAAGAAGGAAGGTAGAGGATCTATATTAATAAATAATGTCTATATTAATAAATAATGTCTGCCTGGATTTATGACCATTAATACAGAGTTTTTGTTCTCTTGTTCTACATTTAACTCTTTTGCTGCTGGATGTCAGTAAAGAAAGATGAAAAGCATAATATTCACTAGTGTTGGGCGCGAATATTCACATTTTGAATTTTTATAATGAATATTACAAATATTGCGAATATATTCACTATATATTCGAAATTACGAATATTCACTTTTTTCCGCATATGTGACTACTCGCATATTCCTTCTTTTAGCTTGTGGGCCAATTAGAATGATGCAAATACACTTGTCTGAGGTTGTCAACAACATCCCTAGCAACCAATAGTAAAGTTGATGAAAGCAAAGAAGCAGCATCTGGCACTACTGTGTGTGAACAAGCGGTAAGTGGAAGAGTTTAGGCGTAGCTGCTTGCCGTCACAGGTGCAGAATCAGGTGGTGCTTTGAGTATAGAGATACATTCAATGTGATACAGGAGCAAAAGAGACTCGGCAACTCACCATTTCTGGAGAAATCAAGTTCCTTTATTCCAGGAGGTAAGATGGATAACACATAGAGGTAAGGGAGGGCAACAGGGGAGGCAGGGGGTGCGGGTAGGACTGCATGGTTTCGTGCCGGGTGGCACTTCTTCAAGTTAGGTGCATGTAGCTTGAAGAAGTGCCAGGCATGTTATTAATAAAATGGTTAACGACGGCTTGTGGGGGGAGTGTTTTTGGAATAAAAGTTTTTTAAACGTTGTGTTTTTTTATTTATTTACTTTACAGGCTTAGTAATGGAAGATGCCTTGGAGAGTTTATTACTAAGCTGGGGTTTAGAAACAGCTAGAGCTAACCCCCAGCTATTACCCCGGTACCCACCACCACAGGGGTACTGGAAGAGCCACTACCAACAGGCCCTGAGCATCAAAAATGGCACTCCTGGGCCTAGGTGGTAACAGGTTGGCTTTATTTAGTCTTGGGAGGGCCAGTAACAATGATCCTTGCCCACCCTGGTAATGTCAGGCTGTTGTTGCTTGGTTGGTATCTGGCTGAGAATGAAAATATGGGCAACCCCACATGTTTTTTTTACACACATAATAAAAAAAAACATGTGTGGTTCCCTCTATTTTAACCCCTTAAGGATGTAGCTCATTTTCACCTTAAGGACGCAGGTCTTTTTTGCAAATCTGACCACTGTCACTTTAAGCATTAATAACTCTGGGATGCTTTTACTTTTCATTCTGATTCCAAGCTTGTTTTTTCGTGACATATTCTACTTTATGTTAGTGGTAAAATGTTGTCGATACTTGCATCATTTCTTGGTGAAAAATTCCAAAATTTGATAAAAATTTTGAAAATGTTGAACTTTTTTAACTTTGAAACTCTCTGCTTATAAGGAAAATGGACATCCCAAATAAAATATATATTGATTCACATATACAATCTGTCTACTTTATGTTGGCATCATAAAGTTGACATTTTACTTTTGGAAGACATCAGAGGGCTTCAAAGTATAGCAGCAATTTTTTTTTTTCCACAAAATTTTCAAAATCTGAATTTTTCAGGGACCAGTTCAGTTTTGAAGTGGGTTTGAGGGGCCTTCATATTAAAAATACCCCAAAAATGACACCATTATAAAAACTGCACCCCTCAAAGTATTCAAAATTACATTCAGTAAGTGTGTTAACCATTTAGGTGTTTCACAGGAATGTCAGCAAAGTGAAGGAGAAAATTCAAAATCCTTATTTATTACACTTGCATGTTCTTGTAGACCCAGTTTTTTAATTTTTACAAGGGGTAAAAGGAGAAAAATCTTCCTAAAATTGTGTGGACGTCAAGTGCTCTGCTGGCGCACTACAATGCTGAGAAGAGAAGGAGTGCCATTGAGATTATGGAGAGAGAATTTGTTTGGCATAGAAGTTGGGGGCCTTGTGCATTTACAAAGCCCCCCGTGGTGCCAGAACAGTGGACCCCCCCACATGTGACCCCATTTTGGAAACTACACTCCCCCATTGAATTTAATAAGGGGTGCAGTGAGTATTTACACTCCACTGGCGTTTGACAGATCTTTGGAACAGTGGGCTGGGCAAATGAAAAATTACATTTTTCATTTTCATGGACCACTGTTCCAAAAATCTGTCAGACACCTGTGGGGCGAAAATGCTCAATGCACCCCTTATTACATTCCTTGAGGGGTGTAGTTTCCAAAATAGGGTCACATGTGGGGGCTCCATTGTTTTGGTACTATGGGGGATTTGTAAACATACATGGCCTTCAATTCTGGACACATTTTTTCTTCAAAATCCCAATGGTGCTCCTTCTCTTCTAAGCATTGTAGTTCGCCCTCAGAACACTTTACATCCACATATGGGGTATGTTCTTATTCAGAAGAAATGGGGTTACAAATTCTGGGGGGCTTTTTTCCTATTTTGCCAGACCCCTGTGGGGCGTAAATGCTCACTGTACCCCTTATTACATTCCGTTAGGGGTGTAGTTTCCAAAATGGGGTCACATGTGGGTATTTATTTTTTTTCGTTTATGTCAGAACTGCTGTAAAATCAGCCACCCCTGTGCAAATCACCAATTTAGGCATCAAATGTACATGGTGGCTCTCACTCCTGAGCCTTGTTGTGCGTCCGCAGAGCATTTTACGCCCACATATGGGGTATTTCCGTACTCGGGAGAAATTGTGTTACAAATTTTGGGGGTCTTTTTTCCTTTTACCTCTTGTGAAAATACAAAGTATGGGGCAACACCAGCATGTTAGTGTAAAAAAATATTTTATTTTTTTTACTCTAACTGGCTGATGTGGACCCCAACTTTTCCTTTTCATAAGAAGTAAAAGGAGAAAAAGTCCCTCAAAATTTGTAACTCAATTTCTCCCGAGTACGAAAATACCCCATATGTGGCCCTAAACTGTTTCCTTGAAATACGACAGGGCTCTGAAATGAAAGAGCACCATGCGCATTTGAGGACTAAAATAGGGATTGCATAGGGGTGGACATAGGGGTATTCTATGACAGTGATTCCCAAACAGGGTGCCTCCAGCTGTTGCTAAACTCCCAGCATGCCTGGACAGTCAGTGGCTGTCCAGAAATGCTGGGAGTTGTTGTTTTGCAACAGCTGGAGGCTCCGTTTTGGAAACACTGCCGTACTATGTTTTTTATTTTTATTGGGGGGAGGGGGGGCAGTGTAAGGGGGTGTATATGTAGTGTTTTACCCTTTATTATGTGTTAGTGTAGTGTAGTGTTTTTAGGGTACAATCGCACTGGCGCAGGTTTACAGTGAGTTTCCCGCTAGGAGTTTTCTACCGCAGCTCAAACATGAAGCAGGAACCTTACTGTAAACCTGCCCATGTGAATGTACCCTGTACATTCACATGGGGGGGGGGCAAACTCAGTATTTTCCAACCAGGGTGCCTCCAGCTGTTGCAAAACTACAACTCCCAGCATGTACTGATCGCCGAAGAGCACGCTGGGAGATGTAGTTATGTAGTTATGCAACAGCTGGAGGTAAGCAACTACAACTCCCAACATGCAGAGACAGCTGTTTGCTGATTGGGCATGCTGGGATTTGCAGTTTTGCTACATCTGGAGGGCAACAATTTAGAGACCACTGCACATTGATCTCCAAACTGTGGCCCTCCAGATGTTGCAAAACTACAAATCCCAGCATGCCCAGACCGCAAACTGCTGTGTGGGCATGCTGGGAGTTGTAGTTTTGCAAGATATGGAGGGCCACAGTTTAGAGATCACTGCACAGTGATCACCAAACTCTAGCCCTCTAAATCTTGCAAAACTACCAATCCCAGCATACCCAAACAGCTGTCTGGGCATGCTGGGAGTTGTCGTTTTCCAACATCTGGGGGGGCTACAGTTTGGAGACTACTGTATAGTGGTCTTCAAACTTTAGCCCCCCCTCCCAGATGTTGCTAGGCAACTACTCACCGGCTTACGTTGTCTTCAACAGGGAGCCACGAGGGAGCCGCACGTCATCGCCGCCCTCCACAGCCGATCAGGTAAGGGACCTCTACCACCACCGCCCTGCCGGTCACGCTACAACTCCCCCGTTCTGCCCGGATTACCGTCGGTGGGAAGGATGGGGGAACTGAACTTTAACCCCCCCCACCCCCGATCTGCTATTGGTCGTCGCTTCTTGACGACCAATAGCAGGGATAGGAGGGCACCCCAGCCACCTAACTCCTATTCCTTCAGGGGGACCAGGGGTGTCTTGGACACCCCTGATCCCCCTGATTTTCTGGGTCACCAGACACCGGTATGACCCGGATCTGCCGAAAATCGCCGGTCTGAATTGACTGGCAATTTTCTTACAATCGCTGACATGGGGGGGGGGGTCATCCCGGTATATCAGCAGTCATCCCGGTCCGGTCCCCGACCGGCTAGCGGCGGGGACCGGAATTCCATACGCCCTCCATCCTTAAGGACTCAGGATGAAGGGAGTATGCATACGCCCTTCATCCTGAAGAGGTTAATTCCACTCTCTGGGCCTCAGTACCGAAAGAGTAAGGTCTCAAACAAAAGTATAGTTTACAACTTTCACAAAATGTTTTGAACGCTTTCCGGTTTCCAGAAAAATGATCCGGGAGATTAACCTGCAGTTCCAAAGGAGTTGAAACAGGAACAGATGACACCAGAATACTGACAGGCTCTAGCTCCTGGATTTTGGTTAGCAACCCCTGAATCAGCTGCTCCTGGTCTTGCAGCCTCACTCTAAATCAAGTTCTGGATTAAATGTATCTGGCACTGAGAAGACTTATGCTGCTGAAGTCTCCTAGCTAAATCCTGGACCAGCTGATTGAGACCCTGCATTTGCTCCACCAGAGCAGACATAGCTTCCATAATGCAGGAGCAAGGCAGATGCAGATATGTGGACCTGTGAAAACGTCCTGTATGGGCAGGAAACAGTGAAGCCCCAGCTCACCCACAACCACTCCTATTGCCCTACCTATTGCCTATCTGCCCTAAATGATGGATCGATAGCCACGATGACAAACCCTCCCTGCTAAGTGCTAGGGCAGCGTTGTCAAAATATAAAAATACAAAACGGTAGGAGTCGGGAAACAGCTGGAGGCACACAAACTAACAGAGATACACTAAGACACACACAGTCAAATCAATGTCAGTCTAGCCGAGCTCGGTACCAGGAAATAGTGGAGTACCGGAACACTAAGCTGGAGATTAGTCAAAAAGCCGAGCCAAAGATCAAAACCTGAAGTCAGAAACACTATGGAAGACATTTATCAAAGCATTTAGTGTTTTTTTGTTTTTTTTTTGCTTAAAATTGTCTCAAAAAAGTTGCACTCTCTTTTTTTCTGCAACTTTTTGATTGTGCAGTGTCCTAAGCAAAAAATAAAACTCTTGCTTACCAAAGCAAAAAGTGATTTTGTACTTGCAGTGGCCAGAGATTTACGAAGAGAAGTACGAAAGTCGCAAAAAAAGTCGCATTGCATGAAAAAAACTTATAAAAATTTACTCCAGCTCAGACATGGAGCAGAAAAAGCCACTACCAAAGCAAAGAAAAAAAAATTGCTTATGTGAAAGAAATTTATCAACAGGCTGAAACTAATCAATAAATAAGTCGCATGTAAGCAAAAAAAAATTGTAGGAAAAAAGAATTAAAAAAAAGGAATACATAAGCAAACATTGATGAATGTCCTCCTATAAGATTGCTAGATTACTAAACAAAGTCTTTTACTGGCAAGGACTAGAAGCCCACTACAGGTGTCAATAGCCAGCTACCCAGGTGCGATCTCAGCATGGTAAGCTGACCAGCCCAGATAGCTAGGGTGTAGCCAGTAACCAAATTAAACCAAAGCTCAAGAAAGACACGGGTAAGACACGGATGACTCATTACATTTAGTGCCATTTTAGCTCTCATTTCATCTATACAAAATAGGATTGGTAATGATTAAGTCATTTTTTAAAGATAATAATGCATCATACCACAAAGCAAGCAGTGTTAAATGGGCCATGTCTGCAAGAAAATGGCTGCACATAAGAAAATAGCTAGATAGGGTTAGTAATCAGGATTATAAGCATACCTGAGAGACTGTAAAAAAGAGGAGGCTGGCTAACCCTGGAAATGACCCTAAGTCTCAATTACATAAGAACGCTTGTATCTTGGTGTTGGAAAGGACTACTGACTAGGGATGAGCAAATCGAATCTGATCAATCCGAATTCGTTCTGAATTTCAGGAAAAGTTTGATTCATAATGAATGCAAATATCGCCGCGATTTGATCAGGCGAATCGCTTCATTAAACTCCATTTAGTGCAGTTCAGGCTCCGGGGGCGGAGCATCTAAAATGTCGGATCCACATGTGAGGATATGGGGCAAGGAATCCTGGGAAGTCGGGAGCAAGGGTCGGCGGGATGACCCTGAATCACCTGCAGCATGCAGCCTATCAGCAGCCAGCCACTCCTGCGATGCCACAGCCCTATGTAATTGGCAGCCATCTTGCGGCCAGTCACATCAGTGTTCTATCACTCAGAAAGAGTGACAGACAGCATTGTGTGTTGCACAGAAAAGCATTTTTACAGCAGCGATTCACCTCCCAGTCACATCAGCATTCCATTGCAGAGAGAGAGGGATAGAGAGCAGTGTGTGTTGCACAGAAAACCATTTCTACTGCAGCGATTCACCTCCCAGTCATATCAGTAGAAATGAGCAATTACAGAGAGGGACAGAGAGCAGTGTGTTGCACAGAAAAGCTTTTTTACAGCAACGATTCCCCTCCCAGTCACATCAGCAATCTATTGCAGAGAGAGAGGGACAGAGAGCAATGTGTGTTGCACAGAAAAGCATTTCTACAGCAGCGATTCACCTCCCAGTCATATCAGTAGAGATGAGCATATCGAAGCTGACGAACCAGAATTCATTAAGAATTTCATTAAATATTTGATTCGCAAGGAATGCGGATATAGCCGCGATTCCATTGTGCGAATTGCTTCATTAAACTCGATTAACTGCGGTCCAGCCTCCAGGGCATCTTAAATGGCGTGTCCACATGTCAGTACATGAGGCAAGGAATGCTGGGAAGGCAAGGGGGGAAGGAAAGAAGGCGGGATGACCCTGAATCACATGCAGGATGCAGCCTATCAGCAGCTAGTCACCCCTGTGATGTCACAGTCCTATATATCTGGCAGCCATTTTGCGGCTCGTCATATCATTCATTACACTGCATAAAGATAGGACGGACATCGCTGTTTGTGTGTGTTACACAGAAAAGCTCATTCCAGCAGCGTTTCACATCCTAGTCACATCAGCATTCTGGTGGACAGAGAGCAGTGTTTTTTTTTCACTGAAAAGGATTTTTACTTCAGCCATAAACTTCACAGTTACTTTCTTCAGCATTGTATTACAGGGAGGGGCAGATAGCTTTGTGCTGCCTCATACATTTCAACAGGCTGCCTCAAATTCATAAACCTTAGCAGAGGAAGCAGGAATAATTTTTCTGTGCAATTCTGTGTCTTTGATCCACAACAAATCATCTGCTGGTTATACTAGTCTGTAGATGGTATAATATCCAGAAGTGTTCTGCTGGTGTTGTGCAAAAATACTTTGCCGCATTTTGCCACATGGTACTGTACCGCATTTGTCTGCCCTCATAAGTGCATACCACATACATACATCTAAGTAGTGTACTATTTTGTACCTGTTAATCTGTCAAGGGCCTATATACTGTAAAAGGACAGGCAAAAGTAATTACCAGCTGGTGTTTTACTAACAAACGTTTTTTTAAGCGTATTGTACCGCATTTTTCTGCCCTCATAAGTACATACCACATACCTACAGCTAAGTAGTGTACTATTTTAAACCTGTTAATCTGTCAAGGGCCTAGATATTGTGAAAGTCCAGGCAAAACTACTCACCGGCTTGTGTTTTTACTCAGATACTTTTTTAAGTGTACTGTAGCGCATGTTTCTGCCCTCATAAGTGCATATCACATACCTACATCTAAGTAGTGTACTATTTTGTACCTATTAATCTGTCAAGGGCCTAGATACTGTGAAAGTCCAGGCAAAAATACTCACCAGCTGGTGTTTTTACACAGATAATTTTTGAAGTGTACTGTAGTGCATTTTTCTGCCCTCATAAGTTCATACCACATACATACATATAAGTAGTGTACTATTTTGTACCTGTTAATTTGTCAAAGGCCAACATACTGTGAAAGGACAGCCAAAATTAATCACCAGCTGGTGTTTTACTCCAGTATGTTTATTTAGCATACTGTAACGCATTTTTCTGCCCTCATAAGTTCATACCACATACCTACAGCTAAGTAGTGTACTATTTTAAACCTGTTAATCTGACAAGGGCCTAGACACTGTGAAAGTCCAGGCAAAAGTACTCACGGGCAGGTGTTGTACTCAGATACTTTGTTAAGTGTACTGTAGTGCATTTTTCTGCCCTCATAAGTGCATACCACATACCTACATCTAAGTAGTGTACTATTTTGTACCTATTAATCTGTCAAGGGCCTAGATACTGTGAAAGTCCAGGTAAAAGTAGTCACCAGCTGGTGTTTTTACACAGATACTTTTTGAAGTGTACTGTAGTGCATTTTTCTGCCCTCATAAGTGCATACCACATACCTACCTCTAAGTAGTGTACTATTTTAACCTCTTAAGGACCCAGGACGTATGGGTACGTCCTGGGTCCCGGTCCTGCGATATAACGTGGGGTCACACGGTGACCCTGCATCACATCGCGGCAGCCCTGGCGTCATAGTGAAGCCGGGACCCACCGCTAATAGCGCGCGGCACTGATCGCACTACCGTGCGCTATTAACCCTTTAGCCGCGCGCTCAAAGCTGAGCTGCGTGGCTAAAAACGAAAGTAAAAGTGCCTGGTTAGCTCAGGGAGCTGTTCGGGATCACTGCGGTATAATCGCAGCATCCCGAACAGCTGTAGTACAGGAGGGGGTCTTCTTACCTTCTCCTGCGCTGTCCGATCGCCAAATGAATGTTTCAAGCCTGAGATCCAGGCTTGAGCAATAAGTCGCCGAAAACACTGATTGATCCATTCCTATGGAGATGGATCAATCAGTGTAAAAGATCAGTTAATGCAATGTTATAGCCCCCTATAGGAGCTATAATATTGCATAAGAAAAGTGTAAAAAAAAATCATTAACCCTTTCAATTATCCCTTCCCCTAATAAAAGTTTGAATCACCAGGCATTTCCAAGAATAAAAAAAACACAGTGTAAATAAAAATAAACATATGTGGTATCGCCGCATGTGGAAATTATAAAAATATACCGCTTTTTAAGCCACACGTTCAATGGCGTACTCGCAAAAAAATTCCAAAGTCCAAAATAGCGCATTTTTTATCACTTTTTATACCACAAAAAAGTTAATAAAAAGTTATCAAAAAGTCTGATCAGAACAAAAATGTTACCGCTAAAAACTTCAAATCACGGCGCAAAAATTGAGGCCTCATAGCGCCCTGAACACAGAAAAAATAAGCCATCATATAGAATTTTAGGTGAAATTTTTTAAGAGTTATGAAAAATATGAAAAATTGAAAATGAAAAAACGGAAAAGCCCGGGTCCTTAAGGGGTTAAACTGTCAAGGGCCTAGATACTATGAAAATCCAGGCAAAACTACTCACCAGCTGGTGTTTTTACTCAGATACCTTTTGCAGTGTACTGTAATGCATTTTTCTCCCCTCATAAGTGCATACCACATACCTACCTCTAAGTAGTGTACTATTTTAACCTTTTAAGGACCCAGGACGTATGGGTACGTCCTGGGTCCCGGTCCTGCGATATAACGTGGGGTCACACGGTGACCCTGCATCACATCGCGGCGGGCCTGACGTCATAGTGAAGCCGGGACCCACCGCTAATAGCGCGCGGCACTGATTGCGCTGCCGTGTGCTATTAACCCTTTAGCCGCGCGCTCAAAGCTGAGCTGCGTGGCTAAAAACGAAAGTAAAAGTGCCTGGCTAGCTCAGGGAGCTGTTCGGGATCACTGCGGTATAATCGCGGCATCCCGAACAGCTGTAGTACAGGAGGAGGTCTTCTTACCTTCTCCTGCGCTGTCCGATCGCCAAATGAATGCTTCAAGCCTGAGATCCAGGCTTGAGCAATAAGTCGCCAAAAACACTGATTGATCCATTCCTATGGAGATGGATCAATCAGTGTAAAAGATCAGTTAATGCAATGTTATAGCCCCCTATAGGAGCTATAATATTGCATAAGAAAAGTGTAAAAAAATCATTAACCCTTTCAATTATCCCTTCCCCTAATAAAAGTTTGAATCACCCGGCATTTCCAAGAATAAAAAAAACACAGTGTAAATAAAAATAAACATATGTGGTATCGCCGCATGCGGAAATGTCCGAATTATAAAAATATACCACTTTTTAAGCCACACGTTCAATGGCGTACGCGCAAAAAAATTCCAAAGTCCAAAATAGCGCATTTTTTATCACTTTTTATACCACAAAAAAGTTAATAAAAAGTGATCAAAAAGTCGGATCAGAACAAAAATGTTACCGCTAAAAACTTCAAATCACGGCGCAAAAATTGAGGCCTCATAGCGCCCTGAACACAGAAAAAATAAGCCATCATATAGAATTTTAGGTGAAAATTTTAAAGAGTTATGAAAAATATGAAAAATTGAAAATGAAAAAACGGAAAAGCCCGGGTCCTTAAGGGGTTAAACTGTCAAGGGCCTAGATACTATGAAAATCCAGGCAAAACTACTCACCGGCTTGTGTTTTTACTCAGATGCTTTTTTAAAGGGGTATTCCGGGCAAAAACATTTTAGTGCAGACTGTTGGTGGGAAAATCAGCTATTCGGCAGTTTTTCATCAAGCATCCGGAGGATGTTAACCTGGCCACATGAAAGATGTGTCGGCAGAAGGTGAAGCGTGGCCAGGGTCTCAATGTTGGCACCACGGCCGTGCGTCAACATATGCTGCATCACCTTTAAGCGGCCTGGGAGAACCGTGGCTCCGATGTGGTGGTCCAGCCTGTTGCATCACCCAGTGGCACGCCGCTCCCTGTTTCAGCCAGCCAAGGCTTCACCACCTCAACCGAAGGGAGCTGTGTGTCATACACATCTTCTGTCGCTCCAGATGCTCCTGCTCCTCCTACTTCGAGTCAGTCACTCCGCCAGCAATCCATCGGTGAAGCCATGTCTAAGAGACAACAGTATGTGCTTGACATGCCACCTACACCACCAAGTATTGATGTGATGCAAAGACCGGTGTAGTAAAAACTTCCCCTGTAAGGCCCTACTCTCACGTTATTAATTCCCTTCTTGGCAAGTATTACTTGCCCTAAAAAGGGCAGCGCCACACAGGAACCTCTCCCTATTTACACCTACAAACACTGCCATTTTACAGGGTTTTTTGGTGGAAATAGGGAGAGTTTCTTGTGTGGGGCCACCCTTTTTAGGGCAAGTAACACTTGTCAAGAAGGGAATTAATAATGCGAGATTAGGGCCTTACAGGGGAAGTTTTTACCCCCATAGGTTACAGTGAACCATACGTGGTTCCCTTTCACCTTTTAGAGGTCTTATCATTACATCAATACTTGGTGGTGTAGGTGGCACATGGTGTTTTTTGCACATGTTTCCTTTTGTTTGATTTAAAAAAAAAT
Organism: Hyla sarda; assembly: GCF_029499605.1. Taxonomy (NCBI): domain Eukaryota; kingdom Metazoa; phylum Chordata; class Amphibia; order Anura; family Hylidae; genus Hyla; species Hyla sarda. The sequence continues at coordinate 412,965,546 of NC_079189.1, forward strand.
TTGGGTACATATATTTTATCCTAAGAATATTATTGAGAGTTACGTTTTATGTAATGTATATCCACAATACTTACTTGTGCACACTAACACTTTTACAAAAAGAGACCATTTTCTTCAGCCTACCTGCCTCAGCTACTATTCTGATCTTGCCACCCGCCTGATGCCACACATCTGATGCCAAGTTCTTCTTTTTTCACCCACCTTCGTGACAGGGTACTGGTATTGCCACCCACCACCCCACTATGTCACCGGGTCACTTTCAGGACTCCTGATGCTGCTAATGCCAGCTCCAGGCTGTCTCATTCTGCCACCATATTTTCTCCTCATTCTGCTGCCACCTCCAGGCTGTCTCATTGTGCAACTATATGGTCTCCACATGCTTCCGTCACCTCCAGGCTGTGTCATTCAGCCACTATAGGGTCTCCTCATGCTGCCGCCAACTCCAGGCTGTGTCATTCAGCCACTATATGGTCTGCTCTTGCTGCCGCCAACTCCAGGCTGTGTCATTCAGCCACTATATGGTCTCCTCATGCTACCGCCACCTCCAGGCTGTGTCACTGTACCACAATGTGGCACATTAAATTAAACTTTTTAGGTTCATCTATTTGAAATCTTTAATTTAAATGTTAAAAAATATCTTTTCAATTGTGAGGCCCTATGGTCTGGTCAGGCTGTTGCCACCTCCGGGCTGGATCATTCAGGAACTATATGGTCTCCTCATGCTGCCGCCACCTCCATGCTGTGTCATTCAGCCACTATATGGTCTCCTCATACTGATGCCACCTCCAGGCTCTGTCATTGTGCTGTTTTGCGACAGTGATTCTACTAGCGACCTCCAATCTGCATGTCATACTGAATAACAGTATTATTTAACTTTTTTTCATTCTTATTCCATCCTGCCCGGGCTACAAAAAAAGATAAAACAAACTTTCACTTACCTTCCTACGTTCCCCCGGAGCTTCACAACAGCTGATCGGTTGGCCGGGCTGTCTGCTTCCTATTTCATTTAGACCGGGACCTCACATGGCGCTTCAGCCTATCACTGGCCGAGGCGGAACATCACTGCAGCCGGTGATAGGCTGAAGCGCCGTGTGACATCCCGAACTAAAGGAAGTAGACAGCCCGGCTAACTGATCAGCTGTTGCGGAGCTCTGGGGGAATAATGATGGAATAAGAATAGTCCATACCAGATATCTCCTTTAAGGTATTAATACAGATTCTGCACAAATAAATTCGGACCAAACCTAATTTTTCGGGAAATTCTGTGAATTGACCAAATCAAATTTTTTAAAAGGGGCCTGACGAAATGAGCAAGCGCGAATACGGACCGTCGCCCATTCCTCTTCCCCCACCTGCAACACCTGTCCGCTCTCCCCTGCACATACCACCTTGCTGCAACTTAATATGAAATAAAGAAGCTGGAAATTTCACTCCTGACCTAGTGAGTGCTTCATTCTTGTGTTCCTTTGCTTGGTATATATCTATCATCTGTTTTATGTGAGCACCGGGAAGGTCGCAATGCTGGATAAGCCTAGCAGAATTAGTATATAGTGGTGTAGCAGTGCCAGGCATAATCTGTTGTGAACTGCAAATTTTTTTAAAATTTGCTCATCTCTACTACTGACTATACCCAAAATGATGAGGACCAGCTATATGTATCTATGTGCACAATAACACCCTTGTTTTCCTGCTGAAAAGTCTGCTTTAAAGTTTTCTTCAGGAAAGGCATATTTGCTTATGACATGGCAAGAAAACAGTCCAAGTATTAATCGTATTTGAAATCTATGGTGAGAATTGAAACAATGGCCCTGATTTACTATTGTAAACCCGACTTGTTTGTCGTGTTGTGCGCCAGAAATTCTGTCTGCAAATTCTCTATTTTATCTAGAAAACCAGAGGAAAGGGGAGTGACCGTCGGGGAAAGGGGCATGGTGGCCAAAAGGGGGCATGTCCCTGACATTTTTCCAACATATTTACTAAGGTTTCCACAGAAAATGTAGTGGATTTGAGATGAGGAAAACCCCACAGCTCAGAGAATGTGTAAAAAAAAAAGCAAAACATAGGGATAAGTGCAAAAAGTAGGGAAACCTTAATAAATTCAGTTGAAAAATATCTGTTGGGAAAAGAGCTTACAAGGAAAACTACACACCACTCTTAGTAAATTAGGGCCATTGAGTCCATAACAGGGTCCTATAATGCAAAGTTAATCTGTCAAGCTTTCTGCGAGAAAGTTGGATCCTGCTTGTTGTAGAAAATTGTTTATCATTAGAGATGAAGAATATTGAGAAGTCTCAAAGAATTCAGGCCATTGTAGATCCCAAAGGATGGACAACAGAGTAGTTAATTGGATTCAATTTGTCGGTGAGTCCATATTTTTTCTCTACTTTAAGTGGAATAACATATGCCATTGATGAAGTCAGAGAGCTCCCTTGTTAAACTTTGTTTTGAATCATATCCATAATAGTGTTGAGTGCGAATATTAAAAATGCTAATTTTTACTGCGAATATTGGTACTTCGCTATTTAGCGAATATTTAGAATATAGCACTACATATTCTTAATGACAAATATTCGTTGTTGTTTTTTTTCTTCACAGTGCACATCACAACAATGATGTGTACTGTGTAAAAAAAAAAAAAAGAGATCATCCCTGCTTACTTCCAGCTTGTGGTTCAAAGAAGGTTCCGATATTATTTACTGTGTGTCGGTGTGGAGCATGAATATTTTGTATATGTGAATATGAAAATATTCACGAATATTGGCACTTCCAGCGGACACTGATCCCTCCCTTCTTTTAAGTGAAAGATATAATTGCACATGCGCAATATGAGAATTCCATTACGAATTTTCGAATGGAAAAAAGGAACAAACATAGTGAATATGCGAATTCCGTGAACATAGGATACCATCCTCTACTGTCGGCCATTGACAGATCGATTCTGGTCTCAATTGAAACATTTTATGATGTTGTTTGTTAAAAAAAAATTGTATAATTAATTAAAAACTATCATTGTTAGTAAAATTGGAAAAAAAAATTCAATATTAACCTGTTGTATTCATCCTGTGTCAATTCTAATGAAGGTAAAGGCAAACATTCTGCTGGGCAGCTGATAAGTTCATTTTACTAGAAAGTTTAAAAAAATCCTTTTTTAGGCACACATAGTATCTTGCTAAGTACACTGTTTAAAAAAAATAAAGGAAACACTAAGATAAGACATCCTAGATCTGAATGAATGAACTAATCGTATGAAATACTTTTATCTTTACATAGCTGAATGTGCTGACAACAAAATCACACAAAAATTATCAATGGAAATCAAATGTATCAACCCATGGAGGTCTGGATATGGAGTCACACTCAAAATCAAAGTGGAAAACTGCACTACAGGCTGATCCAACTTTGATGTAATGTCCTTAAAACAAGTCAAAATGAGGCTCCACGTGCCCGTATGGCCTCCCTACAATGCCTGGGCATGCTCCTGATGAGGTTGCAGATGGTCTCCTGAGGGATGTCCTCCCAGACCTGGACTAAAGCATCTGCCAACTCCTGGACAGTCTTTGGTGCAACGTGGCGTTGGTGGACGGAGCGAGACATGATGCCCCAGATGTGCTCAATCGGATTCAGGTCTGTGGAATGGGCAGGCCAGTCCATAGCATCAATGCCTTCCTCTTGCAGGAACTTCTGACACTCCAGCCACATGAGGTCTAGCATTGTCTTGCATTGGAAGGAACCCAGGGCCAACCGCACCAGCATATGGTCTCACAAAGGGTCTGAGGATCTCATCTCAGTGCCTAATGGCAGCAGGCTACCTCTGGCAAGCACATGGAGGGCTTAGAAATATTTGCATCTGATCAAAATACTTTGTTTGAACATAGCCTAAGGCCACTTTTACATGGCAGTATTTCGGTCAATATTTGTAAACTAAAGTTTACAAGTGGAACATAAACATATGCTAAGATTAACACAGGAAATCTTTCCTATTTTTTTCTGTGCTGTACGCAAAGCATGCTGTATTTTTATAAAAACGCCTCTGCCCTGAAAACACCACAAACCAAAACACTTTGTATGTAGTGTGTTTATTGTTTCATTAAAATCTAATGTTTTTGGCAAACAACGTTTTTTCTGCAAAACACTGTGTGAAGCCAATCTTAGAGTACGTTCATATGTATTTTACGCTGAAGGACCGCTGCATGATGGCTTTACATGTGCCTGCTCGGAGTGGCAGGAGTCCTTCAGTGGCGGATCTGCAGCATAAAATATGCTCTGCTCGTGTGAACATACCCTTAATGTGTGTTACTACAGCATTGACAGTGTTTGTTCAGCCCTTGCGCTGGGAAAACTACCAGGGTTCTTTTGCTATTCACCAGGCCAGTGCACATTGGTATACTTTCTTTTTAATGGTATAGAATATCATTGTCAACTGTGTTACTTTATACAGGAGAATCCCACAAAAAAAGTATATAGAATTTATAATGGGAGCTTACAGCCTACATATGTCCTTGTATGTCTTTACATACATGAACAACTAGTAATACTGCATTAGCACATGATTTCTCTTACATTTGCTCATGATCATAGATGTTGGAGAGTCCAAAATAATTCTTATACTCTAATGGATGAAGTAAAGATGGAGGTAAAGTTTACAGTGGATTCTTGCATCTTGTTGCTTGGACAATAATCCACAAGAATTAAAGTGAATTTGATCCTACTTCCTTTCCACCACCAAGGAGAAGGTATTCAGCCAAATTCTGTGATTCAACTCAAATTCCGTTCTGCAAAGCTTGCTACAGAATTTTTGCAGTTTTACAGAATTTGAACAGAATTTGAGCATCATTTTGATGGAATTTTTGTGTACTCAAAACACAGAATTCTGCCAAAATTCAAAGCCCCATTGACTTCAATGGAATTCCACCCAAAATTCTGCAAAAAACAGGGTCAATGTTTTTGCAGAATTAGGAGAGGAATTTCTGTGACGGAATTTCCACAGCAGAAATTTTGCTGTGTGAACGGGGAAGCAGAATCCCCATTCAACACAATGGCCCTCATTTACTAAGAAAATCGGGTTGTAAGTCTATCTTGCTTTCTTACCCGACTGCTTTTTCCCCCTGGTATTTATTATTATGTCGCATCCTGTTTGTCGCACGTGGGTTTTGTTGGTTTTGGTTTCCAACTCCTCTGAGCTGTCGGGAAAAAATCCACAACAATTCAACAAATTCGGGTTGGAAACCTTAATAAATACGTGGGAAAGCTCAGAAATGTCGGGTAACGCCCCTTTTTCGGGTTTGGGAGAATCCACATCGGGTCCGTCGGGAAAAAATGTTGCATCGTGTCGCAGACTGGCGCACGATGTCTGCGACATGGCGCAGACAAAGATGCGACAAAAAAACCCGACAAAAGAGGTCGGGTTTAGAATAGTAAATGAGGGCCAATGGGGGAGATTTATCAAAACCTGTGCAGAGGAATAGTTGCCCAGTTGCCCACAGCAACCAATCAGATCACTTCTTTAATTTTGCACAGGCCCTTTTAAAAATGAAAGAAGCAATCTGATTGCTATGGGCAATTGGGAAACTTTCCCTCTGCACAGATTTTGATAATGTGAAGTAAATTTTGTTAATTTTCCTAGCAGAATTTTTCCGGCAGATTTCGCTAGGAAATTCTGTCTTGTGAACATAGCCTTATGCGGGAATGTCATAGAACCATGCTCTCATATAAGTGTTGTGCCTTGCCAGTGCCCTTTATGAACCTGTATCTTTTAGGCTGGGTTGTATAAAACGGTATTGTTTTCAGCTTGTCTCATGGTATATGCCTAACATATTATTTCTCAGGTATTAATATGTTCTTTAACTGTTTTCAGTAGTGATCTTAGGAATCTACTCCCATATTAACCCCTTCCCGCAAATAGATGTACATTCGCGTTCACTGCGGGCTCCCGAGGTATGACGCGTGCTCAGCAGGTGAGCGCGCATCATACCCGGTGGGTCCTGGTTGCTGATAGCAACGGCTCATGCCGGACATCACCGATGGGGCTGATGTCCGACATTAACACTTTAGACGTGTCTAAAAGTGGTTAATTCCATTGCCAGTTAGCTCAGTGCCGCGGTGAAACCGTGGCATCCCGATCAGCTGAGAGGACGGGGGAAGGACTCTTACCTTCTTCCTCACCGTCCAATCGTCGTTCTATTGCTCCATGCCTGAGATCCAGGCAGGAGCAGTGGAGTGCTGATAACACTGATAAATGCTATGCTATGGAATAGCATTGATCAGTGTCTGCAATCAGTACATTGCATGGTATTGTCCCCTATGGGGGCTATACAGGGGTGTAAAAAAAAAAGTGTAAAAAAAGTTTAAAATACTGTAATAATAATAAATAATAAAAGTTTGAATCACCCCCCCCCCCCCCTTTCCCATTTAAAAAAAAGAATTATGTAAACAAAAATCAGATCACGGTGCAAATAATGAGCCCTAAAACCACCCAATATTCAGAAAAATAAAAACATTATAGGGGTCAGAATATGACAATTTTAATACACAAATTTTGGTGCATGTAGTTATTTTTTTTTAAGTAGTAAAAGAAAATCAAACAATATAAATCGGGTATCCTTCTTGCAACTGTATGGACTTACAGAATAAATATAAGGTGTCAATTTGACCAAAAAGTGCACTGTGTAGAAACAGAAGCCGCCAAAAATTGAAAAATTGTGTTTTGTTTTGTTTTCAGTTTTGCCCCACAAATAATTTTTTTCTGGTTTCGCCGTAGATTTTATGGGGAAATTATAAATGGTATTACAAAGTAAATAAGCCCTCATATGGGTCTGTAGGTGAAAAATTGAAAGTGTTATGATTTTTAGAAGGTGCGGAGGAAAAAACAAAAGTGCAAAAATGAAAAATGGCCTGAGAGGGAAGGGGATAAAAGTGCATGTGTTAGTCACTGGAAACTATAGTCCTGTGAAGAAGTGGGAATTGTCTGTTTTTGGGTAACAGTTTTGTTCTTTTGACATATTGGGCACAATTCCCTGTAAACCATTTATTTAGTGTGTCCATCCTCTTGTATTGTCAAATTTTACTATAGATATTGCACTGGCTTTTGTGAATCTGTTGCATACCCTGAACTGTGTGGAAGCCATAGTCGTCTGTCCACATCTGACAAGCCTGGCTTAAATCTGTACTGGCTGTACAAGCCTCTAACAGAGTTCATTGAGAATTTAATTGTTGGCATCTGTGTACTGTACAAGTTAGGACATATAAAGGACACAAGTGGCCAGATTGCTGTTCTGGGGCCTGGAATTCCCAGCTCTCCCATGGACTTGAAGAAAATGTCTGAATCCCTGTGAGCCGAAATGAATTTACATTGATTTGTTTTCCTGTTCTGAGTCTCCTACAAATCACATTTACTCCTTTCATTTCTTTCCCCCGTCCGCTGCTGTTTCTGGCTCTGCAAGCCTGGCCATTGTCAATCAACGGCGGGGGCTCTTTAGACTCTGGCTCTTATTGTGTTTTCCCCCCAGTTTCTGCTTAATTGTATTCCCAAATGGATTTACCTTGATAGATTTACTTCCTTTTATAATTTCCAAGGTATGTACACTTGGTTTGCTTTCTCCGCAGTTTATGTGGAAAGATTGGCCCCTAATCCTTGGCTCCCAGCTCAATGTATTTGCTTCTAAGGCTTCTGTCATATTCTTGATTGAAGTACAATAGAGATGTAGTATGGCAATTCCAGTGATTCCTATACTAAGCAATATATTGTCTTTGTAACTTTCCAGGCTCCAGCTTATCCAATTGGACCACTGCTCATCTTTTCTTTAAAGGGGTACTTAAGCATCTTATCCCCTATCCAAAGGCCGTCACGCCCGGAGTCAGGATAGTTTTAGGTTCCATATTGATAGATACTTGAGTAGATCAGTTGCCCATAATAATCAACCAGATCACTTCTTTTATTTTTAAAAAAGGCCTCTGAAAAAAGAAAGAAGTGATCTTATTGGTTGCTATGGGCAACTGCACCACTCTTCCTCTACAAAGGTTTTGATCAATCTGCATTTGCAATTAAGAAAATTAACTTTGCAACTAAATGAGTACTCTAGTGCAGTAACAAAATGTCTCTCTATTTGAGACCTGGAGATACAGCATTCAGGTACCTCCAGCTCTTCCATGAGATACATGGAGGGGGCGTGTTGGCCGCAGCTTTGTGCAGGGTTAGACATGCTACCATCCTGGGGACTGCAGGGGTACCATGCAGGAGATCGGGGAGGGGGGGTGCGACCTTTTGATAGGGGATACGTTTTACTGCAGCGGAATACTCCTTTAAGAAAAAAAAACTTTGTAGACTTTTTTAATGCGATGTTCCATGTAAGCCTTTTTCTTCCGCACACAATAAAACCAAAGGGTAGCAGTTGTTGCCACAATGGACTCTTACCACATGGACAACTCTCAGTATGGGATCTTCTATTGACTTCCATTTCCTTCCTCACATCAGAACCCAGTCCCTGTCACATGCAGCCTTGTCCATCTCACACAGTGATGTCCAGGGTGCATGTAGCTGTTACAAAACTATAACTCCCAGAATGCCCGGACAGCCTTTGGCTGTCACATGCAGCCCTGTCAATCTAGCACAGTTTTTCCCAAGCAGGGTGCCTCCAGCTGTTGCAAATCTCCCAGCATACCTGGACAGTCTTTGGCTGCCTGGGCATGCTAGGAATTGTAGTTTTGCAACAGCCGGAGGTACCATTGTTGGGAAACACTGATCTAACAGGTAGACAGTTCAGATATAAGCTAAAGATGAAATACCAGAATTGCTCTTAATTTAACTGTAAAGTCATTGGGGGAAATATATCAAAACCTGTGCAGAAGAAAAGTGGACCAGTTGCCCATTTTCAAAAATTAAAGAAGCAATCTGATTGGTTGCTATGGGCATCTGGTCCACTTTTCTTCTGCACAGGTTTTGATAATGTTGGAGAATGTTGAATGTTGGTTATAGTTATGTAAGACATACAGGAGAATACTGTTAGTTTTTACACAACCGTTGAATTATCAGCAACACTTTATTTATTTATTTTAATTTTTTTGGCATCAAAGTTTATAGGCAGGTGCCGGCGATTGTTTCTCCTAGGTCCTCTATGGGAATAAACTGTGAAAGAGTTAAGACTCCATAAATCATCTTCAAAGTTTTGGTATTCTCCTCCTTCCTGTACTGAAAGACAAAAAAAAAAAGTTACTTTATCTGTGTAACAAAATTCATGTCTTCACTTGCTCCCTGTCACTTTAATATCTCCAGATTTCTCCAGAGTTAATGATCCCCTTCGATAGGGTAGAGACAAGATGAAACAGAAATGCATGCTCCTATTTAATGTGATAACGCTCTATCAGGCTTTGTACTTTTTATAGTCCACCGTCCATTGAAGATGGAGGTGTGACTCTTTTAATCACTTCACGCTTGTCGAGAGAATGGACCTTGCCGGGACCATCAAGACGGACGCTATACATCAGGAAAGGGTTTTAAATGCACAATACATCCTCGGGAATGCAGCTCTTAGGAGACAGAGTGACTCCTCATATCCTCATGTATACAATCTGAGAGGGGTCTCTGGCAAACAGATGGCATTATTGTCAAAACAAGTCATATGAAACCTCCAGCAAAGATGGAGTTAAATGCATAGGAAACAGTTCCCAGATGTTATTGTCCCTTTAAAAAGGCTAGGTTCTAAGAACACTTTAATGTCCTTTTAAATACAATAAATGTTTATTCATTTCATGTTAACATATTCTTAAAAGTGCACTGGAACGGGTTATATAATGTCAGGAAAGGTTTATTGGACTTGACATAGACCTGAAGTGTAATTTTATGTCCGATCCTATCTGATGTGTTATTATACTATGGTGTCAGTCTTGACTATATTCTGACAAAAGGCAACATTTGTTGCTTTTAATATATATATGGGCGTTTCATGGTCTACTTTTTCTATGATAGACTCAATGGGGGAGAATTATCAAAACCTATGAGAGGAAAAGCTGCTCAGTTGCCCATAGCAACCAATCAGATTGCTTCTTTCATTTTGCAGAGGCCTTGTTTAAAATGAAAGAAGTGAGCTGATTGGTTGCTATGGGCAACTGGGCAACTTTTCCTCTGGACAGATTTTGATAAATCTCCCCCAAAGGGGGAGATTTATCAAAACCTGTCCAGAGGAAAAGTTGCCCAGTTGCCCATAGCAACCAATCAGCTCACTTCTTTCATTTTTAACAAGGCCTCTGCAAAATGAAAGAAGCAATCTGATTGGTTGCTATGGACAACTGAGCAACTTCCTTTGCCAGCACTATAATATTTCCTAAACTTTCTTCCACTATTATACAACTCCTTATATAAGAATTCTTTAGCAAGTATCCAAGTGCATGTTGTCATCTCATTTTAGATTAAATAAATAAAAAAATCCCCTTGTGGGGCAAATCATCTATAAGCTTAGTGTAGTTGTAGTACTCTATCCACACTACAATCCTGAAGAGCCAGTTGGCAATTCAGCTCCTGCCTCTGGGAAGCATTTGTTACATTGTGCTAGCACAATAGAGAGCATATATCCCTTTTAAGCAGGCTGACAGGCAAAACAAACAAGGTATAGACAGAAATCTAGACTCAAAGAAAATATAGCTCTCCTAATTCTCAGATCAAGATCATTACTTATTGTAATAGATAAGTAAATTGGCTTTTAGTTGAAACAGGCCAGAAGTAAAAGGGAAGCCAATGGGGTGGTGGATGGATGGGAGGGGGGGGGTGGTGGATGGATGGGAGGGGGGGTGGTACTTGTTAGGTTTTGCAAGCTCGTCTAAAAACACCAATTATGAGGCTGGTCTTAATAGATTGCTTTTTAGGTGAACATGTAGAGAAGAATTATTTTAAAGCAAAATGGACTCTATTTAAAGATAGTAGAGAAACAATGACCTTCAACTTGTATGTTCTTGGCTCCGCAGAAAGGAATATATAGTAAGTGGTCATTGATGTAAATAGTAAGCTTGTATATAGGGTTTTCATAGCTAATACATGTTGCAAAAAAGCTCTGTAAAAAAAAAAATAATAATATGCTCAGAAAGTGTAAAATTACCTGGTGAATTTTATTTTACAAGCGCATTTTCGTCCGTAATTGGAAAAGATGCGACACAAAAAGAAAATTTGTACCCACATTTTTTCTGATTATAGATGAAAATGAAATATGCGTAAAATAGACTTCAGATGATTTTTGCAATGAAAATATTATTTTTTTTTTTTACTGGAATTATTATGATGAGTGGGGCTATTGTGAAACCAGTCTTCGTGTGGCAAAGTAGTCTCCAATAGAAGCATTGGGGGGAATATATCATTTGTATCTATCCTTGTGGCATCTTGCTTTAAGAATATCTGTCCTTGTTTAAGACATATTTACTAATCTGGTTCCGGGCACAAAATAAATCTTTCCTATAATCCAATTTGATATATCAGAAAAACTGTCTAACATGCACCAGCAATCTGTCCGATTGTCCAAACTGTTTAGACTTTTTTTGCATTATGGTCTACTTTGGGACAAAAAAAATAAGGCAGAGTCAAGCTTTCTAGATGATAAACATGTCTCAGACTTAGACACTACACCAACTCTCTCTTTTAGGACAGAAATTGAAGTCTATCAAACCTACATCCAGCAATACACTACGTATCTGTCAATCACCAAAAGCACTTATATATACACCTACAAAGGGACAGACACACACCTTTCACTGTCTAGAGTGTCGAAATAAGGTATTTTCTCTTGCATAAAATTGTGATCAATTTGTGTGAAACGCAATTCAGTATTTCTATTGTGCAATTTATTCCAAAAATGTCAAACAGATTAATAAACTACCCATATTTTGTCTAGAAATGACTTCTTGCATAATCTGACTTACCCCCCCCCCCCCCCCCCCCCCCCCAAAAGCTCAGAATAATAAAGATTTGGGAGGTGGGATTTGGCCTCATTTACACTGTTTTGTAGAGATTCATTCTCCAATGTGTTTATTTTTATGAAGAATGAATAAGGGTTCAAAGGGTTAAATATATCTTTTTGCCGAGCCATAGTTTTGATATATTCCGCCAATGATGACTAATCAGCCTAAAGCATGTAAAAACAAATTGGAATTAATCGTTCTGTACTTATTAGAGTCCATCTGTGCTGTAGAGCAATGGTTCTGGATGCATAGCTGGCCACTGGGGGAACAATTTGCGTGTCTCTGCCCACTATCTCAAACAGGGTTTAAAATTTCCTCTTTTAAGAAGGCCTTGTGGTGTTCATCAAAATGGTAACAGTTTCTAGTTTTGCTTGTCATGCTTATTACATCATAGCTTTATAATGTAAGAAAAAAAAGTAATGGGACCAATTGACTTCTATTTACCGCTAAAACTAAGTGTAAGTCAGCTTGTAACAGTTCTGTTTTTGATAAAGAAAAATTAAATATATTTATTTGTTATAATAAATACTTCACATACCATAAATATTTATGTATATATACAATGTAAATGTGTATACAATGTATATAAGTTTCATCAAAGCATCAACATTTACAGAAACACAAAAATGACAAGCGGAATCTTTTTTGTTATTATCATATTTAGTTTGGGTTTAATTTAGTTGACTTTTTACCTAAAATCAAACAAAAACATATTCAGTTTTTAGTTATTTCAGTGCATATTTATAATTTTTCCTTTTTGGCCAAGTTTTTTGTGTTTTTAAAAACTACTTCAACATAATTTAATGTAACCTGATTTACTCAATCTCTGGAAGGGGAAACAGTCTTTAACATATTTTTTTCTGATCATGATACTACTGTTTTAAAAAGAAAAATGATACTACTGTTTTAAAATATGATTTCATATTTTGTTGGGACAATTTTTTTCATACCTTTACGACCAAAAACTTGCGTTTTTACTCAAGCCCCATCTCCAATCTTATCAACAGACATAAGGCGCCTGATCATTAACACATTGTGGCAACCTGTCGTACCGGCTGTCTCTTCATAATGGAATAAACCTTTTAATGGCCACCCAACAGTTCTGTAATATCAACATTTTATTTCACTTTTTTCTCTCTCGTTGTTTATTTGAAGCTTTCAACAAGGGCAAGTTCTCTAATTCTTGGGTAATCTTGTGAAAACACGGAGAGCGTAGAAAGGTCACATTAAATAGGAGTGTGGAGAAAAAGGACTATTCAGGGTTAGAAATAAATCAAGGCACTTTATGCACAGAAAATGTGTCGCGGGGTAGCCCATTCACCCCAAACTAAAGCAGTGACATTTAGTACTCTTGTAAGTCTTTTTTAATCATGGGGTAATCCAAACTGCACCTTCTAGAGAAGTCTAAGGCATTAACCCTGAGACCTGATATATTTCTCTCAAATCAGCATCTGGTAGTCATATAGGAAGGGGATTAAATTCCTCAGAGACTGCTTCAAAGGCCTCTGCTTTGGCGTGTTTATAAATACACAGATAGATTCATAAATATATGTGTATCCTTATTGTAAGGGTTCTAGACATCACAGAGCGGACAGAGGAGCCTCGAGTTTCTTTTCTTCTCATTTTGTCCCTCCATATTGAAACCACTCGTTCAATCTCTTGTTAAGAAAATGTGCCGTCAGTTATTCAATTATCTGTCAATAAATCCATGGGCAGACTTTCTGCACAAAAAGGCATTGAAAGTACAAGGTTAAAGTGGGTGATTGAGGAGCAGGGTCGGGAAATGGGCAGCTGCAGCGACTTTTAGGTAATTGCTTGTTTTCCTGTTTGTCTGGGAAATCCAGATTAAAAGCAAGTTTTACTGGGGCTTGGAGCCTTGGGAAAATGAAAATATTCAGGTGAAATGAAGCTCCATAATGTTATTGTTATTGTTAAACTCTACAATTTATTGTTGGAGTAAGTGGTTGTAACATTTTAGGAATCCTTGCCATATCAAGTGCGGTGTTTTCAGCCTTGCGTGGGTTAACGTAGATCTATATGAGTTTACTTGCCACTGATGATAATCCTCTTAACCTATGAACTTCCATAAAGCAGTGTTTTTTTGGGACAAGGTTTAGGGAATTCTGTAATGGATTCCCCTCAGAAGTTTTCACTGTTAAAAGCAAATGTTGTGCAATTCATGCAGTCCACCAGGGACCAGCTCATACAATGAGATTTGGAAAATAGTAAATAAAAAGTATTACAAGCCAAATACTCTCTCAGTGGGACAGGCTGTAAAGTGATTCCTGCTAAACTAATAAATGATATGTTTTCTTTTTATATATTTGTATATGGTTTCTTGTCTGATCTGTAACACATTACGGAATAAGAACTTAGCCAGGATTTAGTTAGAAGACGGGAAAACGCTAATTGGTCAAATAAGAAAGATTGTAGCTCATGAGTTGAGTTTTAATTCTGTAAGTATTCTATTACTATCTTCTGCACAACACATGATCTGGAACTAATGTTACATACAAATATATATATATATATATATATATATATATGTGTGTGTGTGTGTACTGAATCTATGTTTCTGTATATATTTACATACAGCGGTATTTGTGTGCGCTTTATAAAGAATTATGATTATTATTATTTAGTGATCAGCTTATACATTGAGGTTTTCCTAAAACTATGTTTTCTGAGATGAGGAGACAGGGTCATGTTCTCAGTAGACGCAATTCATCAGATTTATACAGATATGTCAAAGATCAAACAGCTTCCACAGAGCTATACGTGGTTAGTCATGAAGTTTTGATTAACATCGCCAATGACCCATCAGTTTACTTGGATTGTTTCACCGCATTTTGATTGGTACAAAAAAAAAAAACACGTTAAAGGGTTACTCCGGTGGAAAACTATTTTTTTTAAATCAACTGGTGCCAAAAAGTTAAACAGATTTGAAAATGACTTCTATTTAAAAATCTTAATCCTTCCAGTACTTATCAGCTGCTGTATGCTCCACAGGAAGTTGTATAGTTATTTTCTGCTCGACCACAGTGCTCTCTGCTAACACCTCTGTCTGTGTCAGGAATTGTCCAGAGTAGGAGCAAATCCCCATAGCAAACCTCTCCTGCTCTGGACAGTTCCTGACATGGACAGAGGTGTCAGCAGAGAGCACTGTGGTCGGGCAGAAAATAACTATACAACTTCCTGTGGAGCATACAGCAGCTGATAAGTACTGGATGGATTAAGATTTTTAAATAGAAGTAATTTTTAAATCTGTTTAACTTTTTGGCACCAGTTGATTTAAAAAAAATTGTGTTTTACACTGGAGTAACCCTTTAAGGCAGATAGATAAATAGCTAGATCACATGTGTTGTACACCCAGCCTGACATGTCACTGAATCTGCTTTTGTACTGTATGCAGGACCGCCATCAGGAATTTTGGGGCCCCATACAGTTGAAGTGTCAAGCAAGTGAAGTACATCAGTATACGTCACATTTGAGCTTGTGGTCACTTCTGTGGTCCCAGGTCTACTGGTTTCCATTTCTAAAAAAAAAAGATGCTGGAGCGGTAGTTCATATCCACTAAACAGGCCTGATGCTGATCCAGTGCCTAACCATGAGCCATTGGATTGATGTTAAGTAAGATTTCCTGATTTCGTTCACCTTCCTGATGTTGGTACTGTTATTTTACCTATGTTTTTCCTATCTATTGTACAGCATTCAACTAACGGTAGTCTATCATATCAATCAGTTCTGAGGTGTAGCTGGCCCCTACCTATACTATTTTCATGTGCCAGGTTTGTATTGAATTACAGCACAACCCTACCAAGTGAGTTTATTATCATGCATCCTATACAATTTCTTCCCCATCTCAGGAATTTCTCCATGAAAAAGTGCTATGTATGTTTCTCTTTTTAGTTATTTTTTAAACAAATGTCTCTTAAAGGGGGTTTCCGGTAATTAAATACTGATGGCCTCTTCTCCAAAATTCTTAAAGGGGTTTCCAGATCAACTCATTGAAAGGTCACTCAGGCTCACCCAAATTCTGCTGCTCTCTTATCTCTTACCAGGCACAGTGCTGTTCATTCAGTATTTCAAGTGAAAGGAAAAAGCCACAAACCCGGCACAACTGTGATCAGGTGTCCACAACTTTGTACCACATCATCTTCAGTCAGCAGATTGGCAGGGATGCAAGGATTCAACCACACGAAGCTGACATCCTATCCTAAAAATAAGGCCTCAAGATTTAGGCCCCAGAAATTCCCTTTAAGGGACCTTAAAACCTGAGCAACAAGTAGAATAGTAGTTTAACATAACATTAGAAACTTGTCCAAAACCTTAAAATTCAGTTTCAATTGCATTTAACTCTGGGAAAATATTTTATTCTGTTCCTCAATGATTTTCTAACATACAAATCACTATAGTTTGTTAAAGGGGTACTCCGGATTTAAAAAAAAAAATGTTTTCAAATCAACTGGTGCCAGAACATTATACAGATTTGTAAATTACTTCTATTTAAAAATCATAATCCTTCCAGTACTTATCAGCTGGTGTATGCTCCAGAGGAAGTTGTGTAGTTTCCTTCCAGTCTAACCACAGTGCTGCCATCTCTGTCCATGTCAGAAACTGTCCAGAGCATGAGCAAATCCCCAAAGTGAACCTCTCCTAATCCTGACAGGCTGACCCATTGCTATCCCAACTTTAGTCCATCATGCCCTCAGTGTTTCTTCAGGCCCCTATCGACATAGGGACCTGACAAAGCGCTGAGAGCGTGATACAGTCAGTGGCCTGTAAACACCCCCACGCTTCTGTACCTGTCTGCCTCCTGTGTGCTGTTTTTTTTACATGTGTGTCATTGAAAAGAAATAAACAGAGCCTTTCTGCAAGATGACACAGGGTGAGTGCTCTGATTTCTTTTTCTGCAAATGAAGTTTTTCTTGGATGTACTATTATAAATTACATTGAGAACCAAGATCTGTGTCAGAAATAAGGACTTCTGTATGATTGAGACAGGAAGTTAATATATCGGGAGTGAGAGCCACATTAGCAGTCCCGAAATTACACTCTGTTGTTTATAACTGCTATCCTAACTTTGCTCTGTGTTTCTGTTTGTGTACTTTGTTGCTCTCCTGTTTTTGACCCTTTGGCTTCTTCCAGGTTAACCCCTTGTTTGCCGTGTTTGTACTGTTTTTCCTGTTTGTTACATAGAAAATCTCTGAACAGGGTGTGGCGTCCAAAAATAATAGCGCAACATACTGTAATGTGCCCCTATGAAATTCATTATAATACACAACGTGCCCAATTAAATTTATTATAATACATATCATGCCTCCTGACAAACTGTACCCTTTTCTATGAATGTATTTAATGTTAATTACAAAACTCCACCTAGAATTAATTATAATTAAATAATTATTAATTAATTATAATACACTGTGCCTACCTGAAATGAAATATAATCCCCACCCCACCCACTAAAATAAACTTTAATCCCCATGTGCCCCATGAAATCAATAATAATGAATTCAATGCCCCCTGACATTAATGATAATTCACAATGCATTCCAATATTCATTGTAGTAAACACTGTGCCCCCCTCCCAATAATAATTATATTACACATTGTGCCCTCTGAAATGAATTAATTTTTTCTTGTATATACCATGCCCCTAGAAATTCCAATAATGTGTCCTGATACTCCCCTGTCCCTGTTCTCATGATATAATACCAGGTCTGTTTCCTGAAGAAGAAAACAGAATTTCACAGGGAGTGCAGGGAACTAGATGCTCCCTTTCAGTGCCAGTAGATTATATTTTGTTTTCATCTCTTTGTGCATCAATTGTATGTCCAGGATCCCCCTCTCTCCCCAGTTTCCTGAGTCAGCTGTGATTTTTAACAACTGCTTAGGGAGAACCAGCCATATCCTACTACTGAGATTAAACATTAGAAAGGAGCAGGACCATAATGTTCCTGCTTCTATCTAATACTTCACATTACAGCAAAAAAGAAGAGACATCCTGCTGATAACCTGTAAGTGCTGCAGAGAAGGAACACAGGAATGGAGATCAATTCACCTTGCTACAGTAGAGAAACCAGGAAACTAATCAGTTCATTTCCTGGTCAAAGTAAATGGTTGTGCATCCAGTATGACAGCCCAGTTTTGCCTTGTGCTGTGCACAAGGCAAAGTGCTAGCAAGGACATGAATTTCTTGAACTCTTTAGTGACCCTGGACCCTGCCAATAAATAGTTATTAATATAGGGGGTGTATTTTTAACCATTTTAACCAATGGGCTATACTGTAAATCTAATTTTTCAGTTATGTTCACATGTAGCATATAAACTGCAGATTTTATGCCAAGATCAATTTTTTCTATTGATGTATTCTTCTTGTATAATTGATATCAGAATAAATTCAGCAGCATATGCACTACATGTGAGCGAATCCTACTAAATTTATTTTTATTTTTTTACAATCAAGAAACCTCTTGTCCTTAAAAGTTTGTTCTTCCACTGACAGCCTTGTTGTCCTAATTGAAAGAAAGAGAAAATATTGAAACAATGTTCCAACAGTTATTATCCCCATTCCAACCCATGACGTACCTGTAAGTGGGCTCAGGAGTCAGGTCTATGACATAACCGGCAGATGCCCTCTGCTATCAGCAGCTGACCTCTGCTGGAAATGACATTGAAGATCACAGAGTGCCAATGGGTTGCTGGGGAACCTTAAAAAAATGTTTTTAGAAATATAAAAAAAATCCCCCCTACGAAAAATTTAAACCTCCTCCCTTTTCCCATCTTCCAAATAAAACTCGGTAAAAAAATAAATACAATAAATATTTTTATCACCGCACACCTAATTATCTGAACTATTAAATTATTACATTCCTGATTCCTGATTTTGGACACATTACATCTCAGAAAAAATGAAATAAAAACTTCATAGAACCAATAAAAACAGCTCATAGAGCAAAAAATAAGCCCTATCACAAGGTAAAAAAAAAAAAAAAAAAAAGATATAGGGGTCAGAACATGACAATGAACAGATTTTTTATTCTGTTTTAGCCAAGTTTGGTATCATTGGAATTGTACTGACCCATAAAATAAAGTTATCATGACAGTTTTACCATATAAAGTACTCAAAAAAATCTGTGCCCCACAAAATTGTGCAAAACCATATGTTTTTTTTTCTAGCTTTGTAATACATTAAATTATTAAATACGTGAGCAAGAAGAAACAGAAGCCACAAATCAAAATGGGGGGGGGGGGGGGGGGGGGGTGAAGGGGTTAAACTTCAATTTTAGGTTTCACTGAAGATTAAAGATATTTTTAAGAGCTAGGAAATGGCTCAGTCTGTATTTTACTATTTCTCGTTGGTAATAGAACCATGCCTGCCATGGTCTGCAGAAGATTGGATAGATGGATGGATTTTTTTTTTTTTTATTATTCCCTGACAGAACAATGATGGTACACTTGTTTTTCTTTTTCTTATTTTTTTTTTGCAGACTCTGGAAATTCATCATACAATCCTGAAAAGCTAAATTTGTAGGAAACATTCTAAACCAATGAAATTTACATGCAAGAAAAAAGTTGTTATATGTTTATTAGAATAAA
Organism: Hyla sarda; assembly: GCF_029499605.1. Classification (NCBI taxonomy): domain Eukaryota; kingdom Metazoa; phylum Chordata; class Amphibia; order Anura; family Hylidae; genus Hyla; species Hyla sarda. The sequence goes on from NC_079189.1 coordinate 412,985,085, forward strand.
TATTTAAAAAATAAGTTTGATCATAACAAAAAAATCATAAAACATTTGAAAAAGATGAAGTCCACACAAAAAATATACCATAAAGAAAGATAATCATGGGATCGTTAACTGATAAATAGTTGGCTTTGTAAACAATCGCATTGGCATACCTGCAAGTCTGTGAAAGTATGCAAAAATAGTTGCACCAAATCTAAATAACATGGCATTCCAAGACAAATGTCAAGTGTAGATCCCCATATAGACGGCAAGAAAAAAAAATCAAGTGTCCATAAAAAGAGCATAAAGCCACAAGGAGTAGTCAATAAAAAGCAAGAGACCACCACACCCAAGGTAAATTTCACTTGAAAAACTTCATCAGGGAGTGGTTGTTCACATGGCAGATACCCTTCCAAGTCAAACATAAAACAATGTGGAGGAACACCATTAAAAAATGCCAAATTTTGCTGAAATTGCTGCAAAATAGCACAAAAAAAGTTCCAGTTCAATGTGTGAATAAACCCCACAAAAATGAAATATTCTTAGCTCCACTTCAACTACTAATTATAAAATAAAACATATAAATATAATAAAACTAATATATATATATATATATATATATATATATATAACTAATTTAAAATGCATTATGCAAAAGTTTTCTTACTGTTAATGTCTTCGTTATAGGAATGTAATTCTGTCTGAAGAATTATGTGCAGGCAGCACCAAATATTTTACCTTTGCAGCAATATTCTGACACTGGTCTATTTCCTGGATGAAAAATTCCCCTAATCTTTTTTTTTGCGGATATGTACTTTTAATGCACATTAGTTGAATCAGTAAGGACCTGTAATTGTTTTCATTATGTATTATCACTGTATCTCTGCACCTATACTTATATAAAAGAGAGGGAGGGCTGATAGCTGTCTACACCGATGGCAGGTGACATGATATATCTCCTAAAGGTAAATCATATCACCTGTGGGGGTTTTCCTGTATGATAAATTTGAGCTTCCGAAGTTTTTTAAATATTTGTAGAAGATGAAAGACTCCAAAGATTCCTTGGCTATTGGCTCATGCTGTTTAAACCTAAGGGCATTCCTTTACCTGGTGTATTTACATTGGGGTCAGAGTGTCTAGTCACCACTCACTGTTAATTCAGACAGATCTCTTGGATGCTCAGATAATGAGAGATCTGCCTCTTCCCCTTGTCTCTCCTGCTGACCTCAACCTATGTCACTTAATCTTAAAGTAACCAAAGAGAATTTGGTCGGTATTACAGTTGTCTTGGAGATAATGCAGTTGAGTCTGTTACAAGACCTACTCACCCGGAGGTAGCTGCATGCATGATTTAAAAGAGAGAAAGAAGTAAAACAATATTTGGATGAAGTCCCAGAATGCAAAAAAAATAGGATTATATGATCAAATGGTTCTTTATAGGCTTAAATAATATGAGATCTGGTCAACAGTGAGAGATTGGAGGTCATAGGTCACTGTGTACCTTATCTGTTTGGTTTTATAATATTCACTTATTTAAAATAATCCTTTAACTTTACTATGTTAAAAGGGGTACTCCCCCCCCCCCCCCCCCCCCGAGACATTTTATCCCCTATCCAAAGGATTGGAGATAAGATGTCTGATCGCCGCTGGAGACCCCAGCGATCTCAGCTGTAGCACCCCAGACATCCTTTGCTCCCTGCCTGATGACTGGCGATGCGGGGCGGAGGCTCATGATGTCACGCCTCCCTCCTGACATCACGGCCATGCCCACTCAATGCAAGTCTATGCTCATTGATATGTGAGAATAGTAAAGACTAGCCCATCTGATCTAATCCTGTAGCACAAACTGCTAAAAAGTTAATTCTGGCTGTCATAGAAAGGTGTTAGAATGCAAAATGCTTTGTAATATGCTTGGCATTGGACTGTATGACCACAGACCAGAATGTCCCTCTCCACTACCAAAACCAGGAGTCAAGTCCTGGGGAAAAAAAAGTGTGAAAACTCACCTGATTTCTACGAACGGTAGAACGAATGGTCCTGCAAGACTCCTGCTAATGGAAGAGTGTCCCTGCTGTGGAAAAAGTGCAGGAACTCCACTTTCATGCGTTCCTGCAGGATTTCTCTCCAAAACTCCTGTAATACAAACATGAGCATCAACTGGACCATGGCAAAATGTAAGAAGATGAGCTAGTCTTATGAATCACATATACTGCTGCATTATGTGAATGCCGGGATGCATGTGTATTGCTAACTTGGTAAAGATTTGTCATGCAGGAGGATCACAAGCTAGCAGATGCTGGGACATATTGGGTCCTACATTCAAGTGGATGTTACTTTGACACATATCACTTAGCAAAATAATGTTGCAGACTACTTACGCCCCTTCATGGCAACATCTTGGTACCAGATATCACACCTTAAGAAGTCTTGCATAGTTAATATATGGGTCGGACTTGTTTTATTGGCATAGTAGAACCTGTACCATTTTAGGCAGTTGAATTAACCCCTTAACAATGCAGGACGTAAATGTACGTCCAGGTGGGGTGATACTCAATGCACCAGGAAATACATTTACGTCCTATACATAACCGCGAGCATCGGAGCGATGCTCGGGTCATGCGCGGCAGGTTCCGGCTGCTGATAGCAGCCAGGGACCCGCCAGTCATGGCCGACATCCGCGATCACATGGATGTCCGCCATTAACCCCTCAGATGCCATGATCAACACAGATCACGGCATCTGCAGCGCTGCGGTCACTAAAATGGATGATCGGATCGCCCGCAGCGCTGCCGCGGCAATTCGATCATCCAGAACGACAGAGGGAGGTCCCCTGACCTGCCTCCGCTGCCTTCCACGGGTATTCTGCTCTGGCCTGAGATCGAGTAGACGCTCTTGGACTAGGCCAAGAATAAAACTGAATAGCTCCCCACTACACTATATATAGCTTAGCTAGGGGGTCCTCCCATTGGGCAATCAGGGTCACATGGGTACTCTGCATCCTACCTCCTTACAGATATCCAGTACATTACTTAAAGGAACAGTGCAAAACAATATAAATGAACAGGCAAAGATTAAAATGAATACTACAGCATCACCCTGACAGGACACACTCCAGTACTGGGACACCACAGTTATCTAATCACCAAGATGTTTTGACATGTAGTGATTTTCTTTGACTAACAATATTGTGTATTATTTTGTTTTGTTGCTATCTATATAAAGATATATAAGAGAAAAATAGTTGCACATGTGGCTAAACAGATTTACCTTTGATGGCTAGGAGTGCAACCCCACCCCCCTTAGCATTTCCATGCACAGTACTTTCATACACAGCCTATATGATACCCCTATAGTGTCCAAGTAATATTACCACACATTGCCATTCAATGTTCAAATTGTACAATATACCACGTAATAATACTTGTTGTTTTAGGGTTAAGTTGAATATAGGGCGCTCAAGGGAATTAAAGTAACATACCTACTTGTAGACCAGTAGTTGCAGGAGGGCTCGTGTTCCACTTATCCCTTTTTGCTTTAGATGATTCTCTCTGTCTCAAAGTTGGATATAAAATTTGGACATGACCCCTTAGTATGGAATGCACATGGCACATTGCATGTAAGTTAGGCTGGGTTCACACCACGTTTTTCAAGTATGGTTCCCGTATACGTTTTCATTATTGACCGTATTGAAAACTGTATACATAGACAAACAATTGAAAACCGTATGCACACTGATGCATCTGGTTGCGTATGGTTTGCTTGCAATACGTTTTTTTCCCATTCTCAAAACCGTGGTTGACCACGGTTTTGTCTCTGGGTTAAAAACCACATTGCAACAGCATACGTTTTTTTTTTAACATGGACATCAATGAGAAACGCACATATATACGGTTCCATACGGAAACCGTATATGTTTTTTACTTTGCACACGTGCATTTGCACCCTAAAGTCCCCACCCCACATCCTCTTCCTCCTCATGGAATGCATGGGTGCACTGCCTCATGGCTCACCTTAGCAATATTTTGTAAAGTTCACCCCCTCCTCCTATGAAATTTTAAGTGTTAAAGACTTTGATTTAATGGTACAGCAGTGTTTTTTTTTAACAGGGTGCCATTTGCTATTGTTAAACTACAAGTCCCAGCATGTCCGGTCAGTCTCCGGGTCTCCAGGCATGCTGGTTGTTGTAGTTTTGCAACAGCTGGAGGAACCCAGGTTGGGAAACACCTTGGTTAATGTTTTGTCAATGTTCTTATTTTCTTTATTACATGGTTGTTTGTTTGTTTGTTTGTTTGTTTGTTTGTTTTTAAAGGCCTGTTGTTTAGATTAGCAACAGCAGGAGGTACGCCATTGGCAAAACAAATATCTAGAATGGTACTTTTTTTGTAGACAACTCAATTTAATAGACATGGGTATTTTAAGGCATGATTGGTTTTATATGAATGTATATGGTGGGATGATGTGTTTTCTTAATGTATGTGAGTTCTTTTGTTAAAAATGTTGTCTTTTAATATTTTATTTTCATTACTTATAGATTTCACGAGATGTCTTCTTCCGAATCTGATAGTGAGACCTCCATCCATTTTCTTGTAGTTTTTCTTTGTTTGTTTGTTTTCTAGTTCAAATCTGGTTATGTATGGTTTAGGATCTATAAATGTTATTTTTTTTTTTTAAACCTATACAGACTCCAAGCCCAGATCTTCCAGATCTAATTTTAACGGAGAGCCCACCAGTGTATGTATATGTATATTTTTGTATTTTAAAGTTTTACTATTTCTATTTAATTATGAAAACTTCTAAATTTTGTTTTATTTTAACTTTTTAAAAAATATATAAAATAGCATAGCATGCAGGTGACCTCATCTACCGAATTGCCTGTCGATCCCCCAAGACAGAAGGAAAAAGTGCATCAAAGGACACAACATACGTCCACTAGTGAGGTATGATGATAATGTCAAATTTATTGACTTTAGAGATTTTTGAAACGTGCCAAAAATTCAAATCACCTATCAATATAAAAATGTTAGAAATTGACCATTAGTTACCAATATGTTAGATGTTTAAATAAAAAAAAATGACTTTTTCTAAAGTATTTTAGTGATGTGATTGGTTGCTATGACCAACTATGCAAATTTACATCTAGGCTTCAGATATACACGTTCCACAGATTGGTCCTTTTTGTTCCTTTGGCTGCTGTTGTTCACAATGTCAACTTGATGTATTGGTCATGCTAGGTTGTGCACTCCATGATGTTGTAGTCTTTCATAGATAGTGTAGCACACCGTATCCTCCTTTTTTTTTTTTTTTTTTTTTTTGTAGCTAAAAGTTATACCTTTTCTTGGTTAAAAAAAATATTTGCAATTAACAGGCAACCGGTAGTTCTCAGAAGACACCGTCCAGGAAGCGGACACAAAAAACTATGGCACCAAAAAAAGTCCTCCAGCAAGGTAAACATAGTACTTCATTGTTGTTTATGTCCAAAAGTTGTGCATACTCAATTGCAAAACTGTGTACCTAAAAAATGCTACTTGTGGTTGGATCTTAACCCCCCAAAAATTTAAATAAATTTTTTATGTTTTCCTTTTTTTCCATTCAAAGTCTGCAAATAGATCTGATTGTCTAGCAGTAGACCAGTACAATGTTAAACTTTAAGGAGTCCTAATTTTAAATTTTTAACATTTTAAATTGCAGAAATGTGGAAAGAAAAAATATCCATTATGAAGCGGACCCATCCTTATTTGCAACAGAGGATGTGATACATTATGTGCAAGAAAGACCATCCCTATGGGATAAATCCCATCCCAGACATCATGACAACGCATGCACGTGTAGGAGATGGGAGGAAATATATATAAACATTTTTCCTGATTGCCTGTCTTATGATGAAAAATTACAGGAGGCCATAGGTTAGAATCTTCATGTTTTTGTGTATGATAGTGTGTAAAAATATATTCCCATGTTTAGTGTTTTCAAAAAATCACAATGCGATCGTAAGTGTACCTTTGCATATTGCCTAAATTTTTTGGCACAAACCACAAGTAAATACCCTGCTTGTATAATCAATTACACCATTTTTCCTTTTTTTCTTATGTTTTGTAAAATTGCACGTTTGCCCATAGCAACCAATAAGATTGTATTTTTCATTGGTGTTGTCTTTTTTAAAATGAACGAAGCAATCTTGTTAGTTACTAGTGGCAATTGTATAGTGTTTGCTCAACTTTTTTTCAAAGAAATTTGCCCCATGTACTTTAACATAGCAAAGTTGACAATTTTTGGATAAAACTTTTAGACACATTACCCAGTCTTTCAGATCTTTCTATTATAAAATATTCTATCTACATTCACCTATATTATTGATACAAAAGAGCTACTACACTGTATACATTTTTTTTTATTTTAAAAATTTTATAACAACTTCAAATACTGGAGCTCCTACTACATCTCCTTCACCTGAAGAACTAGACCCCGAGGAGGAGCAACCCACTGTTGAAGCTGGAGGATCCCAAACTCAAGCAACAATATCAAGTGGTCTTTGCTCCATTATCAGCCACCGACACAAAATCAAACATGTCAGAAATGTTTAAATGTGTCCTCGATGTAAATCAAAAATTATAAGACGTTTTTACGAAATTTTTATATATGGATGTGCGAGTTATGTGATTAGAGGCTATGATCAGTGGCTCCCCTCCCAGCCCATGTCATGATTTCCTCATGACACTTATTCCATCCATGGAGAGGATGTCAGAGGAGCAACAGGCCCTCTACAAACAAAAATGTATCAAAATAACTCATGAAATTCTAAATCCCCCCCTGCTCCTATGTATTCTCCACCATCCCCATCATTCCAATCCCAGAGACCAAGACAGTATATACCTCCCTATCCTCAAAGATATGGAGAATCATTTGAGGGAGAGGAAGGACAGGTCTACAGACGTATGTAGTTTTTTAAATTTATTATTATTATTTTTTATTATTTTATCATGCGCTGGGTGTGTTTGGAAGTGTTCTTTATACTTGTTGAGCTTTGTAGAAATTGTTTAATAGACCATTGTAAATTAATATTTGTCTACTATTTAAAAAGACAGAGATTTTTTATGTTTAGAAAAAAAAAGTAAAGTTTACATTTTCGGATAAATAGATTTTTAAGGTTTAAAAAAAAAAAATAACATAACTAGTTATAGTGCAAAAATACACATGTAGTCCTCTTCTTCAAAATGATGATAGTATTGTCCTTGAAGACATAATCTATAAAGGGAAAGAAAAAGACCACTTATTAATAATACAAATAAGGTAACAACATTAAAATAAAAAATAAATTAAAAAAAAACACTTTTCTTACCTACATAGTATCCTGCCATGGCAAAGCACCTTGGTCAGAACTGAAATAATGTGCAAATTGATGCCGAATCTGCATTACGGACACCATGGATCTAAAATGGTAGATTGAATTTATCAATTTCCTCCATTGTGGGTAGTGCAGATGGCGCCATATTTATCACAAAATTGTGACGGACCACACACGCTTTAATGACCTTGTCCACAGATTCAGGCTTGACTTGTATACTGGTTGTACGTACTCGCCATTTGTTAGTTAGAATCCCAAAGGAACACTCAACATATCGGCATGCATGCGTTAAGCGGTAATTGAAGACACGCCTCTGTGGATTTAGCCTTCTCCCCAAGTATGGTTTGAGCAAATTTTTGCACATCTAAAATGCCTCATCAGCCACAATTATATGGGGCAGTGCAGGTCAATCTGTACCAGGTAATGGTTTGGGCTCAGGGATCTGAAAGGTGCAAGCATACAGGGCTTTACCAAAATTAGACTCCTTAAAAATCTGGGTATCATTGTTTTGACCATAGGCCCCAATGTCAACTGCCAAGAACTTATAACTGGTATCACATATTGCCATGAGGATTATTGAAAACTAATTGTAAAATTGTGATCCACTTCCACAAGGCTTCCTGATCCTCCCATGTTTGACATCAGGGGCCCCAACACAATTATGAAAGTTTGCATGCCTCCAAAAACCCTCTGCTGCAGAATTCCACATAGCCATGATAGACTGAGGAAGATAATGGGGCTGAAGGTTCCTCCATAAAGCCTCACATGTTTCCGGAACCAACGTAGATATGATGGATTTCCCCACACACTGGTAATAGAGAGATGAGAATGTCAGACTGGCCAGAAACCAAATACAGCAAATACAGAAAAAAAATATAATGGTATAATTAAAATTCCAAATTAAAAGACTATAAACAATTCACAACCACTGCCATCCCTACCTGTTTGTGTAGCTGATAGATTCACTATATATCAATCTGAAAAGACAGTTGTGTCTCTGGGTGGACTTGAACCACCAACCTTTCAGTGTTATTTAGAATGTGCTAACCAATTGCACCACAGAGACTATACTAACTTTTCTCTTTGATATATTGGTGAAAGTATGTTAACACAATGGGTGGAATTTCTCTAAAAATGGCCTTTAAAATAGTTGTATAGCTACCACTAGCAGCTAATCAATCCATTTATACATTTGTGTTATTAAATTATATTTGAAAAAAATCTAGTAAACATTTGGTTGCTATGGGCTACTCTATATCTTTTCTGGTGGATATGTGTAAAAATATCTAAAGCAAAATTGGAACCTTTAAAGAGGTACTGCGGTGGGAAACTTTTTTTTTTTTTCTGGTGCCAGAAAGTTAAACAGATTAGTAAATGACTTCTAAATCTTAATCCTTCCAGTACTTATTAGCTGCTGAATACTACAGAGGAAATACTTTTCTTTTTGGAACACAGAGCTCTCTGCTGACATCATGACTACAGTGCTCTCTGCTGACATCTCTGTCCATTTTAGGAACTGTCCAGAGCAGCATATGCTTGCTACGGGGATTTTCTTCTACTCTGGACAGTTCTTAACCTCTTAAGGACCAAGGACGTACCGGTACATCCTGAGTCCTTTCCCTTTCTATAACGCGGGGCCACGGCGTGTCATTGCGGGTCGGGCCCTTTAGTTATGTGCAATAGTGTGAAATTACACAGGGAAAAGGTATTGAACATGCTTACTGATATTTATTTAACCCCTTAAGGACAAAGCCCATTTTGACCTTAAAGGGATACTAGCATAAAGTAGAATATGTCACGAAAAAACAATCTCAGAATCAGAATGATAGGTAAAAGCATACCAGAGTTATTAATGCATAAAGTGACACAGGTCAGATTTGCAAAGCATGCCCTGGTCCTTAAAGGGGTACTCCACCCCTAGACATATTATCCCCTATCCAAAGCATAGGGGATAAGATGTCTGATCACTAGGGTCTCACCGTTGGGGACCCCCACGATCTCTCCTGCAGCACCCCCATTTATGAGCTGCATGGAGCGAAGATCGCTCTGTTGCTGATGACGGGCGATACAGGGGTCGGGGTATTGTGACATTACGGCTCCGCCACTCGTGACGTGACGCCCCGCGGAGCCGTGATGTCACGATACTCCGGTCCCTGTATCGCCCGTCATCAGCCACCGAGCGATCTTCGCTCCTTGCAGCTCATGAACGAGGGTGCTGCAGGAGAGATCGTGGGGGTCCCCAGCAGCAGGACCTCCCCCCCCGATCAGACATCTTATCCCTTATCCTTTGGATAGGGATAAGATGTCTAGGAACGGAGTACCCCTTTAAGGGCCAGGGCATGCTTTGTAAATCTGACCTGTGTCACTTTATGTATTAATAACTCTGGGATGCTTTTACCTATCATTGTGAGATTGTTTTTTCGGGACATATTCTACTTTATGCTAGTGGTAAATTTTCGTTGTTACTAGCATCAATTCTTTGTGAAAAATTCCCAAATGTCATGAAAAAGAAAATAATTTAGCATTTTTTGAACTTTGAAACTCTCTGCTTGTAAGCAAAAAATGGACATGCCAAATAAATTGTGTATTGATTCACATATACATTATACCTACTTTATATCGGCATCATAAAGTTGACTTTTTGAAGAAGAAGGAGGATTAATCCAGTGCTTGGAAAACAACTTCCGGCTTTATTGAGACAGCGACACAGATAAAAACATACAGGTATCTTGGAACTGAATTCCCTTCAGGCGCATACGCGCCATTCCTCAGTGACAAAACGCGCCTGATGGGAATTCAGTTCCAAGATACCTGTATGCTTTTATCTGTGTCGCTGTAAAGCCTGAAGTTGTTTTCCAAGCGCTGGATTAATCCTCCTTTTTGTTCCGTGTGGTGCGCTAGCTGGGTGCAGATCCCGAGCACAGGAGACTCGGGGTGTAGGTGAACTGGAGTGATCGTGTATATTTTACTTTTTGAAGACATTGGAGGGTTTCAAAGTTTAGCAGCAATTTTCAAATTTTTCACGTAAGTTTCAAAATCCAAAGTTTTCAGGGACCAGTTAAGTGAATTTGATGGTTTTTATGTTAGGAATCCCCCCATGATTGACCCCATTATGAAAACTGAACCCCTCAAAGTATTCAAAATGACATTAAGAAAGTTTGTTAACCCTTTAGGTGTTTCAAGTGGAAAAGAAAACTCCAAATTTCCATTTTTTACACTGACATGTTCTTGTAGCCCCATTTTAAAAGGAAATAAGCCAACCAACATGTGTAACCCAATTTATCTCGAGTATGGGAATACCTCATATGTGGATGTAAAGTGCTCTGTGGGTGCACTAGAGGGCTCAGAAGGCAAGGAGCAACAGGCTTTTGGAGAGCGAATTTTGCTGTTTTTTGGGGGCATGTTGCCTTTAGGAAACCCATATGGTGCCAGTACTGAAAAGAAAAACCTCACATGGCACACTATTTGGTGGTGGGTGGTGTGTCTTACACCACCGATCACCCTCCTCTTTTGGGTCATCGGTTCTCCGGAGTCTCTATAATCACAATCCGGAATCGCTACAATCACAGCGATCACCGTTATGGGGGGAGGGGTTCTCTAGGCATTGTCACAGGATGCCTGCTGAATGATTTCAGTAGGCATCCTGTTCTGATCACCGCCAGATTACCGGCGGTGAGCTGGAACGTTGAGGGCGTACATGTACACCCTTAGTCCTTAACATATTAATAATTTGTACAAAAACATCTGTTGGCAATGACAGATTCATGATGTTGCTTGGAGAAACTAATCACCTACAATTTCTTTGGTGGGATTTTGGCCCATTCTTCCACACAAACAGTCTTCAAATGTTGATGGCTCCATGGGCCTCTTCTATGAATCATGATCTTGAGTTCTTTCCATAGATTTTTAATGGGATTTAAGTCAGGTGATTGGCTGGGCCATTCTAGCAGCTTTATTTTCTTTCTTTGAAACCATTTGAGAATTTTCTTGGCTGTGTGTTTGGGATCATTTTCTTGGCAGCAAATTTTTTGTCCCGAATGTCTCGGTAATTTTGACCATTCATCCTTCCTTCTATTATGTGAAGTTTGTCACAAGTTTGCCACACCATGATGTTTCCACCTCCAAACTTCACTGTGGGTATGGTGTTTAAAGGGTGATGTGCAGTGCCATTTCTCCTCCAAACATGGATTGTTTTATAGCATCCAACATTTTGCTCTCATCTGACCACGCTATATTCTCCCAGTATATCACTGGCTTTTCCTTTTTTTTTCCAGCAATGGAGTCTTGCTTGGTGGGCGTGCATACAGGCCATGACGACAGAGTGCATTACTTTATTTCTTTTTAGGCAACAGTACCTGCTAATTCCAGGTCTTTTTGAAGCTTTCCACACATGATCCTTTGCGCTTGGACAACTCTTCTGATTATTTTCACTCCTCTGTCAGAAATCTTGCAAGGAGTACATTGTTGAGGCAAATTTATGGTGCAACAATTGTCTTTCCACTTTTGTATAATGGCCCCAGAAGGGCTCACTGGAACATTCAGAAGCTTAGAAATGCACCTGTAACCAGCACAACCATTATGTTTTGCTACAATTAGGTTGCAAAGGTCTTGAGAAAGCTCTTTGCTTTTACCCATCATGAATGTATCTTTTGTGAAATCTTGGCCATGACACATTTTTTATGCCATAAATTGAGACTAAATAAGCTGATATTAATTTGCACTGACAAGGGGCTGAATTGTTTTTTAATTTCTGATAATTTTTAGCTGTTGTCTTGGCTTTCCATTCCTTTTTGTACCTGCCTTTCTTCATGTGTCATTTCACATTAATACACATGACATAATTTTTATTTTTTTAAATGGATTACTTCTGGGGAAAATGTCATATCATTGCAGCTTTCGAAATATATTTAGTGGAAAAAAAAGGGTGACATGTTTAATATTTATTACACACGTTGTACATTAATTATTTAATAAAATTATGTTATTTACATTATTACTGTTTTGTAGTACATTTATCAGCAACCTTTGTAGGCTTATAGATGATCTAATAACAGCCTGCTTCAAGGAGAAAGCCAAAGCACTAGTGAAAATAAAATAAAAAAAAGACAAGCTCCTCGGACCCTAGGAAATGACACCTACATGTTGGGTTAGCTAGCCACAGATATATCTTTTAGATTTCTCAATCTTTGGCTAGAAGTTCATGCTATAGAATTTATTTCTACACTATTGAATAATTTTTTGTTATCCCCCTTTCCACATTTTGACACATATGTGTAACATCATAGGAAAGTTTTTCCTACATCCCAGTATCAGTGTTCATCCTGGTGATCATTGGGATTAGCAGTTGTGCTGCTTAATCACCAGCAGGAGGGATAAGAAAACTCCTTAAGACAACCCCCCCCCCCCCCCCCCACCACCACCACCACCAATGGGGCAAATATAGTATTACATAGATAAATATCACCGACAGTATGGGCTTATATATAACCAATGTTAGAGCATTGTGTCCAAAATTATAGTAATGAGAAAACCTACAGAATGAGACAACAGCCAAGAGTAATAAAGAAGTAACACATTTTATTTGATAACATACATATATAAAAGTTATTAGATAACATATGTTTATAAAAATTATTTTAAAATGGAGCAGCAAACAGTCAGACTGCAAAATTTACATGAAAAACTACCATATAAGTTAGAAATACACAAAGGAATAAATCACAGAGTGTGGGTATATTATTGCACATTGGTATCCATAAGGCTATATAAAAGCATAGCATACATGAACCAACAATAAATGTGACTATAGTGCCACTGAAGGATAATTACACACAGGGTTCTTACAATCCATACTAAGCTAGTAAAAGGAGAAAGGGAAGGAAGGTGAATGTTGGGGAGAGAGACAGGGCATAAACACAGAGGGGAAATTACCCAAACTGTGTATTCCCACTATCCCACTCACCCCTGCGGGAGCAGACAGAACTATCACCCAACTTTCATCAAGGACCAGCACCTACATACCTTACCCCCAGTCCTGGAGTCTCCCCAATGCTGTTTCGCTAATAACACTTCCTCAGTTTGGGTAATTTCCACTCTGTGTTTATGCCCTGTCTCTCTCCCCACCATTCACCTCCATTCATCTTTTGCCACTCACGCCATCCTTCCCTTTCTCTTTCACTACCTTAGTATGGATTGTAGGAACCCTGTGTTTAATTATCCTTCAGTGGGCACTATAGTAACATTTATTGTTGGTTCATGTATGCTATGCTTTCATATAGTCTCATGGATACCAATGTGCAATACCTATGCCGCTGCTAGTGATGAGCGGCATAGGCCATATTCGAATTCGCAATATTTTGCGAATATTTGGGCGAATATTCGTGATAATCGCATATTTGCAATATTTGCACCATTTTTTTAAGCGAAAATTTGTCATAAAATTCACATGCACATGCGCAATATCGACGTGATCTACCTCCTGCAAAGTTTACTGCGAAGTTTCCTGTGACTGAGAAAACGTGGTGGGGAGCAATTTTACGGAGGAGGAACAACTCTTGATCACTATATTTTCACATTACACCAGTCTATTTGATTACACTTCACATGCATGTCAGATCAATCTCTTTAGATACCGATAGTGTTAAAATATATTCGCGCATGTGAAAATCGGCAAGCGAAAATCTGCATGCGAAAATGATTTTGCAATAGATACAACTTCACTATTTATTAGTTCTAAGTAGATATTACTGATTGGTGCACTAAGTATTAAGTCTTAGAAGGCGAAAAATTAGATTTAAAATTACCGTTATAAGATCAGATTGTATTGCGATTGTATGTGTATGGGGTATCTATAGACTGTGTGTGTGGGGGGGGGGGGTATATAGTGTGAGGCAGGAAAATGGATGTGCAATGTGAATGTGAGATATATTTCTATGCTGTCCATACGTACATGCAACAGACATAGTGCTGTGATGTCACAACAAATACTTTTAGATTGGGATAATTAATATACTTGCATCTTCATCCTGGAGCGCTTTTTGCAAAGGGGTTACGACCAAACCCGCTCGCAGGCCGACAAACAGGTCATTGTGGATGGCGTTGTGGAGGAGTTCAGGACCAAATATAAAAGGAGCCCACTGTCCTTCGTCAAAAAGTGGTCAGATCTGAAGCGGAGGAATCTCGATCTGATCATTAAGATCAGGGATAAGACGTGCCCAGGTACAATGCTTACAATGCAGAGTGTTAGTAAGAGAAACAAATGTAATGTATACATACAGTTATGAAAATAAGTATTTCATCCCTTTACAAATGATTACTTAGTACACTTTTTTTTTTACTAACATAGAAATTTTGTGACTGAATTTTCCCGCTGTCCTGAAATACAATATTTAATGAGCAAACAATCTCACAATGGCAAGGATAAGTAAAAGTTTTTTATTTATTTATTTTATTTATTTATACAGCGCCTACAGATTCCGCAGCGCTTACAATTATGGGGTACAAACAAAGACAAGTATCAGACATAATAGCACACAATAACTATTCAAACAAGAGGTGTGGGGATATGTTGAGGCCAATTAGAGAATGTTATAGGCCTGTCTGAAGAGATGTGTTTTTAGGCCACGTTTGAAACTATGGATGTTGTTGTTGAGTCTGAGGGATTGAGGGATAGCATTCCAGAGAACAGTTTATACTACCGTATAAAGTGACCCATGTCCAATTTGCTAAAAATGGCCTGGGCAGAAAGATGGAAAATGGCCCAGTCTCAACATTGTGTGATTACAGGAGCTCCACTTCTCTCTGTAAGGCAGAGCAACAGAGGAGATGGAGATCGTGGAGTTAGAGGAGGAAGATGATGATGATGACGACAGAGAGGAGGACCCTCCCATCGGTCACCTGCTTCATCAGCATCACCTGAAGTGGGGGAAAGAAAATGTGGAGGTGGCCGAAGAGGAGCCGCATTCTCCCCCCCCCAGCTCCTGATGATGATGATGAGGAGGAAGTTGCCTACTGCCCCCCATCCCTACTACCCCCCGGGGAGAGGGTAAATATGTGAACACAGCTTTATAATTTTATATCCATAAGTTGTACAGAAAAAAATAGCCAACAATGAAAGGAAATCCACAGAATACAGTAATATAATACAATAACACTAGACACTAACTATTCATCTACATAAAAACCATTAAATACACAAATGAATCACATTATACTCTACATATCTTTTACAAATTAACCAACTAAACATTAAACTATACTGAACTAACACTAGCTAACACATTAAATAAGTCTAGAGATGAACAAACTTTTAAAAATTCCATTCAGCCGATTTGCCGAATATTCCGAAAAAATTTGGTTCGATCTTAATCAGGCTTGAGGTGGCATGAGTAGACCATATGACTCAGCCTGGAGGTGACAGCAGCATTAGGGGACCATATAGTGGCAGAATGACAAAGGCTTGAGGTGGCAGCAACATGAGTAGACCATATAGTGGCAGAAAGACAAGGGCTTTAGGTGGCACCAGCATGAGTAGACCATATAGTGGCAGAATGACTCAGCCTAGTGGTGACAGCAGCATTAGGAGACCATATAGTGGCAGAATGACTCAGAGTTGAGGTGGCCACAGCATGAGTAGACCATATAGTGGCAGAAAGACACAGGCTTTAAGTGGCAGCAGCATGAGTAGACCATATAGTGCCTGAATGACTCCACCTGGAGGTGGCAGCAGCGTGAGTAGACCATATAGTGGCAGAATGACACAGGTTTGAGGTGGCACCAGCATGAGTAGTCCATATATTGTCAGAATGACTCAGCCTGGAGATGACAGCAGCATGAGTAGACCATATAGTGGCAGAATGACTCAGAGTTGAGGTGGCAGAAGCATGAGTACACCATATGGTAGCAGAAAGACAGATCTTAGGTGGCAGCAGCATGAGTAGACCATATAGTGGCAGAATGACACAGGCTTGAGGTTGCAGCAGCATTATGAGACCATATAGTAGCAGAATTACTCAGAGTTGAGGTGGCAGCAGCATGAGTAGACCATATAGTGGCAGAATGACACAGGCTTGAGGTTGCAGCAGCATTATGAGACCATATAGTGGCAGAATTACTCAGAGTTGAGGTGGGAGCAGCATGAGTAGACCATATAGTGGCAGAAAGACACAGGCTTTAGGTAGCAGCAGCATGAGGAGACCATATAGTGGCTGAATGACTCAGCCTGGAGGTGGCAGCCGCATGACTAGACCATATAGTGGCAGAATGACATAGGCTTTATGTGGCAGCAGCATGAGTAGACTATATGGTGGCAGAAAGACAGGTCTTACCCCGTGAATTGGGGCAATATGCATAAAATCAAGAGGTATCACAGGTGAGAGTCCACTTTCTAGACTATCACCCTCCCTCTATATCCGCAGGATTACACGAGGCGCTGTCCTCTCGTTTTTCTTCTTTTCTCTTAGACCATATAGTGGCTGAATGACTCAGCCTGGAGGTGACAAAAGCTTGAGTAGACCATATAGTGACAGAATCACTCAGAGTTGAGGTGGCAGCATTATGAGAAGACCATATAGTAGCAGAAAGACACAGGCTTTAGGTGGCAGCAGCATGTGTAGACCATATAGTGTCAGAATAACACAGGCTTGAGGTGGCACCAGCATGAGTAGACCAAATATTGGCATAATGACTGTGTTGAGGTGGCAGCAGCATGAGTAGACCATATAGTGGCAAAAAGACACAGGCTTTAGGTGGCAGCAGCATGAGTAGACCATATAGTGGCAGAATGACACAGGCTTGAGGCTGCAGCAGCATTATGAGACCATATAGTGGCAGAATTACTCAGAGTTGAGGTGGGAGCAGCATGAGTAGACCATATAGTGGGAGAAAGACACAGGCTTTAGATGGCAGCAGCATGAGGAGACCATATAGTGGCTGAATGACTCAGCCTGGAGGTGGCAGCCGCATGACTAGACCATATAGTGGCAGAATGACACAGGCTTTAGGTGGCAGCAGCATGAGTAGACCATATGGTGGCAGAAAGACAGGTCTTAGGTGACAGCAGCATGAGTGGACCACATAATGACAGAATGACACAGAGTTGAGGTGGTAGCAGCATGAGAAGACCATATAGTGGCAGAAAGACAGGCTTTAGGTGGCAGCAGCATGAGTAGAGCATATAGTAGCTGAATGACTCAGAGTTGAGGTGGCAGCAGCATGAGTAGACCATATAGTGGCAGAAAAACACAGGCTTTAGGTGGCAGCAGCATGACTAGACCACATAGTGGCTGAATGACTCAGCCTGGAGGTGACAAAAGCTTGAGTAGACCATATAGTGACAGAATGACTCAAAGTTGAGGTGGCAGCAGCATGAGAAGACCATATAGTAGCAGAAAGACACAGGCTTTAGGTGGCAGCAGCATGTGTAGACCATATAGTGTCAGAATACCACAGGCTTGAGGTGGCACCAGCATGAGTAGACCAAATATTGGCAGAATGACTAAGCCTGGAGGTGACAGCAGCATGAGTAGACCATATAGTGTCAGAATGACTGTGTTGAGGTGGCAGCAGCATGAATAGACCATATAGTGGCAAAAAGACACAGACTTTAGGTGGCAGCAGCATGAGTAGACCATATAGTGACAGAATGACATAGGTTTGAGGTGGCAGCAGCATGAGTAGACCAAAGAGTGGTTGAATGACACAGGCTTGAGGTGGCACCAGCATGAGTAGACCATATATTGGCAGAATTACTCAGCCTGGAGCTGACAGCAGTATGAATAGACCATATAGTGGCAGAATGACACAGGCTTGAGGTGGCAGCCGCATTAGGAGAACATATAGTGGCAGAAAGACACAGGGTTTAGGTGGCAGCAGCATGAGTAGACCATATAGTGGCTGAATAACTCAGCCTAGAGCTGACAGCAGCATGAATAAACCATATAGTGGCAGAATGACACAGGCTTGAGGTGGCAGCAGCATCAGGAGACCATATAGTGGTGGAATCACTCAGGCTTGAGGTGGCAGCAGCATGAATAGACCATATAGTGACAGAATGACACAGGCTTGAGATGGCAGCCGCATTAGGAGACCATATAGTGGCAGAAAGACACAGCCTGTAGCTGACAGCAGCATGAATAGACCATATAGTGGCAGAATGACACATGCTTGAGGTGGCAGCAGCATCAGGAAACCATATAGTGGCAGAATAATTCAGGCTTGAGGTGGCAGCAGCATGAGTAGACCATATAGGGGCAGAATGACACAGGCTTGAGGTGACAGCAGCATGAGTTGACCATATAGTAGCAGAATGACCCAGGCTTGAGCTGGCAGCAGCATTAGGAGACCATATAGTGGCAGAATGACACAAGCTTGAAGGTATTTATGGTCTTAACTGGCAACAATAACTGGCCCCTATGACTTTAAAAGGAAAAAACGTAAAAGCACTAAGTATGTATATTACACTTAGATTAGATAAATAAAACAAAAAACTAAACCTCAAGGACCATACCAGAGTTACTGGTGCATGATTGTGATATGATAATAAACTATATAAAATATTTAAAAATATGAGGAGACCGTGTTTAAAATTTTGAATAACATTTATTTATAATAACAAAGTAAAAACTGTAGATATACACTATTACTGCAAATATAATGGATATTATAGGCATAAAATATATATGCTGGGTCAAGATGGTAGATTTAAGTTCCCGTTGAATATCAGTTAATTCGGCATCTACCACTCCGGCACTGGTGGCAGGAGATGGTAAAAGTCTATCGGCCTAGATACGTGTCTAAATAAGGGTATATAGAAGTGTGGTGCCTTGGGGAGGTGTATGGCAGTTGGGGTGTTGCTGTGAGGTATATCACGGTTATAATTAACTCTTGTCAGTCGTGACGCCAGGGTGGGGGTTAATACTGTGATGCTTGGCCTATCGCCACCCTTCCCAAAAGTAATAGGGAGATGTAGAATAAATGCAATGTCCACAACCAGAGCTTTGCTGAAAACTTTCGGAAACTTTACTGAAGATTTTCTGTAACATGGGATAACATGAACAGTCTTTATAACAAAGTCTATGTACAGCGCAGCTGAGATTGACGTACGGTTGGGACTTTTGTAAATTCTTTAGATTAGTAGGATTTTTTAAGCATAGATCCGCTGGATTTAGGGGCATGTTTAGGTCCAGAGGTCTCGCTAGCATAAGCGGGGAAGTTGTAAGAACTCACTGTTTCGTTTCAGGTCAAGGTCGGCAGGCTTTGGCCCAGTAGCAGTCGTTGTAAGTTGCGGAGGTCTGTCCTCATGAAGTGTCAGCAACCCAAGAGAGAGTCTATTGGCTGCAGCTCCCTTATATGGGCAGGGGCTGGCCGTTTTAGGATTGGTCCACACCATCTGTCAATCAGCTTTACAAAGGATTATGGGTAATCACCTTACCTATGAACCTCCAATGGTCCTTTTACCTACCATAGAGTACTAACCCGAATCACATGACCTAAGGTCCTGCGACGCTATGAAGGTAAGCATACATATTATATTCAGCATTTACATGTAATTTAATAGAACATTAACTATATGAGGGGTGACTAGGGGATGACTAAAGAAGCGGAACCCCACAGTTACTAGGAACTCTGGCTTTGGGGACCCCTAACCAAGGTACGGTATGCAATACGGTACCGGGACACCACAAAATTGTTACGTGATATACTTCACAGCAACACCCCAACTGACCTAAGGGTCAGGCACAAGCTTAATGGTTACGTTGCGAAACTTGGAACAGTCTTAGCATAGTCCTCCTAGGCACACTTTCTTGAATGTGGTTGTTGCTGAAAAAACAAAGAAGTTAGCAAAAGAAACACAAATTAGCAGATGTCAGTCCCTTAGAAGACATTCCTCCGAATTCTTCCTACTCCTCTTTTGGACCCCCTAGCTCTTCCAACATCTGGAGCTAGTTGCTTTAGAAAAAGGAAGATGTTCTGCAGCGGCGCTTCCCTTGTGAGATCAGTAATCAGATAAAAGTCCGATATGGTATAAAAAGTATTCGGCCAAGTTCCTGCAGGCTGCAGCCCGAGATCTATCGTCTGACCCCACACGGAGGGGTGATACGCCTATTCCAAGAGTCCCCCAGGTGGGAGCATACCACACGGGGGTTAAAGTGGGCATATACACCCACAGAATCACACGAGGCTGTCACGATTCGGCTTACGGGTTGTGGATCCGCTGTGTCAGCGAGGGATTGGCGTGGACCGTGCTAGTGGACCGATTCTAAGAGGCTACTGGTTTTCACCAGAGCCCGCCGCAAAGCGGGATGGTCTTGCTGCGGCAGTAGCAACCAGGTCGTATCCACTAGCAACGGCTCAACCTCACTGACTGCTGAGAAGGCGTGGGACAGAAGGACTAGGCAGAGGCAAGGTCAGACGTAGCAGAAGGTCGGGGGCAGGCGGCAAGGTTCGTAGTCAGGATGGATAGCAGAAGTTCAGGTACACAGGCTTTGGACACACTAAACGCTTTCACTGGCACAAGGCAACAAGATCCGGCAAGGGAGTGCATGGGAGGAGATCAGATATAGCCAGGGAGCAGGTGGAAGCCAATTAAGCTAATTGGGCCAGGCACCAATCATTGGTGCACTGGCCCTTTAAGTCTCAGAGAGCTGGCGCGCGCGCGCCCTAGAGAGCGGAGCCGCGCGCGCCAGCACATGACAGCAGGGGACCGGGACGGGTAAGTGACCTGGGATGCGATTCGCGAGCGGGCGCGTCCCGCTGTGCGAATCGCATCCCCGACGGCCATGACAGTGCAGCGCTCCCGGTCAGTGGGACTGACCGGGGCGCTGCAGGGAGAAAGACGCCGTGAGCGCTCCGGGGAGGAGCGGGGACCCGGAGCGCTAGGCGTAACAGAGGCGCTGTCCTCTCCTTGTTTTCTCTCTTCTTCTTTTAACGTCTGAAGCTGGCAGGGAGTTGATATAACTCTCCCACACCACATTGGTGAGAGTAGAGTGAGACACTGAGGGATTCAAATTGACCAGAGGACTACTGGCCGCTGTGGTAGCTGGTATCATGGTTGGTGCTGGTTGATTCAGCTCCCTCTCCATGTCAGGAGCGGGCCGCAGCACTTTAGTTGGTACCTGTGAAGAAAGCCAAATCTCCTCGCCGGGAGAGGGCCTAGGTACTGTCGTTGGTGCGGAGACATCTGGTTGACGCTCACATCTTGTCACCTTGATTGGGTGCGCTGGCCCTTTAAATGGAGCGCGAGTGCACTGGCCCTTTAAATTCAGCTTTACACTTTGGTACGCTGGCCCTTTAAGATGAGCCTTGGCGTACTGCAGCAGGGTAACTTGGGAAAATCTCACCGGTGGTGCCGCTCTCTGGATGTCCCTGGAGATTCCCTTATCGGGGTAGCCGGCCAGTCGTCGTCCTCGTCGGGCAGTGGGGGAAGATTGCAGGCCCCCTCTTCATCCAACGACAACCGCTGCAGATGGTCAGCGAGGTTCTGAAACAGTTGGGCTGCGACCGGGGTTACTGGGGGATGACTAAAGAAGCAGAACCCCACAGTTACTAGGAACTCTGACTTTGGGGACCCCTAACCAAGGTACGGTATGCAATACGGTACCGGGACACCACAGAAGTACTTATTGATAATCTCAACAAATACATTGTGAACGTCCTGTATAGGGTCAGCTCTGACAGTGGGAGGACAGCTGGCACCGTTCTGCTACGGGCTGTACAATGAATTACAACACACCGTCTACACTACACCGCTGCCACACTCCATTTTGGTTAGCAGAGAATAGACACTTGTAGCTCCAATCAGCTATGGGCTAGACCGGAGCTCCAGCAGAGTGGCATCTGACGTAAGGAGAAGGTCCACGTGGGGTGAAATGTTGGGAGCAAAGGCCGGCTGTTTGATTGAAAGTGCATGAATGGGATGCTGCTATTCTGTCTGGGGAACAGATGAATAGCTTTTCCAAAGATGGCAAATTTCTTGCAGTGCGTATTCAAAAGTCCACAATCTAAACACGTTTCAGGGTACTAATACATGACCCCTTCCTCATATTTTTATATATGTTATATATTTAATTATCATACCACACTCATGCACCAGTATCTCTGGTGAGGTCCTGGAGGTATCGGATTTCAGTTTTATATATCTAATCTTTTTAATAGCACCTAGGGGTATAGGTGAACATACAATCTAGTCTCTGAGCTTTGTAGCTGTGAGCTGCACGCACAGTTTTTTTTGTCTTTACTGCGTATGTTACACTTAGGATAGGAAAATATGCCCCATGTTTACACCTGAATTAGGCATTAAAAGCAGGTGAATACTGTATGTCTTTTAGTGCTCACACTAACGGGCCCCTATTAGCTTCAGAGGCCCAGTACAGTAGCAACATAAAGTGTACTCTCTCTCTCTACTGTCCCTTACTATCTGCCTGCCTGCAACAATGTGGGCTTCTGGCGAAGATCTTTCTCTGTAAATTCCAAACAAATTGTGATTCGTCTGATTCGCTCATTTCTATAAATAACAATTAATTTGTTAATGGTATTTATGAAGATTATATAGTTGGTTAGTGTCAGTGTAGTATATTTTAATGTTATGTAAATTGTCAGTGCTTTAACAAATACTCTACACAATGCACTAATTACATCTTACTCTTCAGTGAAAGTAATTTTACATATTTTTTTTATAGTCATAACAGTTATCTCAGAATTTGAAAAGGAGATTATCCTAATGCAGCAGGACCACAATGCTGTATTTAATTAATTAAAAGCCAGCAAAGGTGGATCCAGCAGCGGCTTCTGGATGAGAACATAAGGAATCTGGAGGAGAAACAAAAAAAGAGGACGCAGAAGCTACTGGACCTTCAAAAAAATTACAAGCAGAAGCGCCACTGGTGTGCAAGATATACGCAATAAGGACTGATGAATTAGCAAAGAAGCAAGCATATTCAAATCAGATACAAAAATATTTTATTGAACATAAATGCAAAAAACACAAACATTTAAAAATGCACTAAAAGACAACAGAAAAAGAATAGGTAATAGTCATTATCCAGTGTTCTGGACAAAAAGATATATATGGGGGGATGACCCAGTAGGGAGACAAAGAGATGGAGGACCAAAAGCTTCAATGTACACCAAAATGATATCACATGGTATCAGAAGAATGTGTTTCAAACTTCACAGGCTAAAAAGTGCCAGGCTACATGGTGATAAAAGAAGCCCAATATAGGGATCACTTGCTATTCCAATGAGAAAAATAGTGAACTAACTAAGGAGCTGACATTGAAAATAAATGCAAAAAAGTATATTGCAATAGTAACTTGCCTAGTGGTGATGGCAGGCCTCCAGCACCCGACGTTTCGGCAACAGACTTCTTCCGGGGTGTGAACTTTTCAAAAAAAGTTTAAGGAGTTTCCTTAGAGGCGTGTTTGTTATTTTTTGGTTTATTTACATTTGTTCTAAAAATTTTATTTGGTTTAAACGTGTGCTTTCTTTTTTTGATATTGTTATGTTTTTCACCAATACATAGAACTGCAGGTAAAAGTAATCCAGAAAACAAATGCAGCTCTGTCGAAAATTAGATCTGTTTGGTTCATGAAAAACGTTCAGCAATCCGGTCTGGTTGTCTTGGTGAACACATAGTGCCTTCTGAACCAACCACAAACTTCGCTATGCTGTATCACAGTGTCGGTGTGGGCGGCGTGTTGACCAAATAATTAAATAAGATGTTCAATTATTGGAAAAATTGATAAACATTGATTGATGAAAAGATAAATAAATGTATTGATAGATGCATAAATAAATAAATAAAATCATATATACAGATATATTTAAATAAATTGATCAATAAACTAATAAATAAATTGATCAATAAACTAATAAATAAATTGATCAATGATTAACCCAGACAATTTTCACTTTAGGACCCGGCCATTTATTCCACATCTGACCACTGTCAATTTAAGTATTAATAACTCTGGGATGCTTTTACTTTTCATTCTGATTCCGAGATTGTTTTTTCACGACATGTTCTACTTTATGTTAGTGGTAAAATTTTGTCGATACTTGCATCATTTCTTGGTGAAAAATTCAAAAATTTGATGAAAAAATTTGACACTTTGCATTTTTTTTTACTTTGAAGCTCTCTGCTTATAAGGAAAATGGATATTCCAAATAAATTATATATTGATTCACATATACAATATGTCTACTTTATGATTGCATCATAAAGTTGCCATGTTTTTACTTTTGGAAGACATCAGAGGGCTTCAAAGTATAGCAGCAATTTTCCAATTTTTCAAAACATTTTCAAAAGCGACATTTTTCAGGGACCAGTTCAGTTTTTAAGTGGATTTGAAGGGCCTTGATATTAGAAATACCCCATAAATGGCCCCATTATAAAAATTGCACCCCTCAAAGTATTCAAAATGACATTCAAAAGGCTTGTTAACCCTTTAGGGGTTTCACAGGAATAGCAGCAAATTGAAGGAGAAAATTCAAAATCTTCAGTTTTTACACTGACATGTTCTTGTAGACCCAATTTTTGAATTTTTACAAGGGGTAAAAGGACAGAAATCTTCTAAAATGTGTAACCCAATTTCTCTCAAGTAAGGAAATACCTCATATGTGTATGTCAAGTGCTCTGTGGGTACACTAGAGGGCTCAGAAGGGAAGGATCGACAGTGGGATTTTGGAGAGTGAATTTTCCTGAAATGGTTTTTGGGGGCATGTCATATTTAAGAAGCCCCTATGGTGCCAGAACAGCAAAAAAAAAAACACATGATTTTGGAAATTACACTCCTCAAGGAACGCAACAAGGGGTACAGTGAGCTTTAACACCCCAACCGTGTTTGATGACTTTTCCTTAAAGTTGGATGTGTAAATGATATTTTTTTTCACTAAAATGCTAGTTTTCCCCCAAATTTTTAATTTTTACAAGGGGTAATAGAAGAAATGCCCCAAAATTTGTAACCCCATCTCTTCTGAGTATGGAAATACCCCATGTGTGGACTTCAAGTGCTCTGCTGGCGCATTAAAATTCTCAGAAGAGAAGGAGTTACATTTGGCTTTTGGAAAGCAAATTTTGCTGAAATGGTTTTTGGGGGGCATTTAGGAAGCTCCTATGGTGCATGAACAGCAAAAAAAAAAAAAAAAAACACATGGCATACTATTTTGGAAACTACACCCCTCAAGGAACGTAACAAGGGGTACAGTGAGCCTTTACACCTCACAGGTGTTTGATGACTTTTTGTTAAAGTTGGATGTGTAAATGAAAAAAAAATGTTTTCACTAAAATGCATTTTTTTCCCCAAATTTTACATTTTTACAAGAGGTAATAGGAGAAAGTTACCCCAAAAATTTGTAACCCCAATTTTTCTGAGTATGGAAATACCCCATGTGTGGACATCTGCTGGCGCACTACAATGCGCACTACAATACTCAGAAGAGTAGGAGCGGCATTGAGCTTTTGGAAAGAGAATTTGTTTGGAATGTCAGGGGGTATGTGCGTTTACAAAGCCCCCCGTGGTGCCAGAACAGTGGAACCCCCCCCACATGTGACCCAATTTTGGAAACTACACCCCTCACAGAATTTTTATAAGGGGTGCAGTGAGTATTTACACTCCACTGGTGTTTGACAGATCTTTAGAAAAGTGGGCTGTTCAAATGAAAAAATTTATTTTTCATTTTCACAGACCACTGTTCCAAATAATCTGTCAGACACCTGTGGGGCATAAATGCACCCCTCATTACATTACATGAGGGGTGTAGTTTCCAAAATGGGGTCACATGTGGGGGTCGGTTGATTGTTCTGGCACTATGGGGGCTTTGTAAACACACAGCACTTTACATCCATATATGGGGTATGTTCTTATATGGGGCTACAAATTTTGGGGGGCTTTTTTCCTATTTTCCCTTGTGAAAATGAAAAATTTAGGGTAACACCAGCATTTAAATGAATTTTTTTTTTTCATTTTCCCATCCAACTTTAATAAAAATTCTTCAAACACCAGTGGGGTGATAAGGCTCACTATACCCCTTGTTACATTCCGAGAGGGGTGTAGTTTCCAAAATGGGGTCACATGTGGGTATTTATTTTTTTGCATTTATGTCAGAAGTGCTGTAAAATCAGCCACCCCTGTGCAAATCACCAATTTAGGCCTCAAATGTACATAGTGTGCTCTCACTCCTGAGCCTTGTTGTGCGCCTGCAGAGCATTTTACGCCCACATATGGGGTATTTTCGTACTCAGGAGAAATTGCGTTACAATATATATATATATATATATATATAGGGCAAGACCAGCATGTTAGTGTAAAATTTTTTATTTTTTTACACTAACAGACTGGTGTAGCCCCCAACTTTTCCTTTTCATAAGGGGTAAAGGAGAAAAGGCCCCCCAAGATTTGTAGGGCAATTTCTCCCGAGTACGGATATACCCCATATGTGGCCCTAAACTGTTTCCTTGAAATACGACAGAGAGAGCACCATGCACATTTGAGGACTAAATTAGGGATTGCATAGGGGTGGACATAGGGGTATTCTGTGCCAGTGATTCCCAAACTGGGTGCCTCCAGTTGTTGCTAAACTCCCAGCATGCCTGGACAGTCAGTGGCTGTCTGGAAATGCTGGGAGATGTTGTTTTGCAACAGCTGGAGGCTCCGTTTGGAAAAACTGCCGTACAATCCATTTTTCAATTTTATTGGGGGGGGGGGGGGACAGAGTATGGGCGTGTATATGTTGTTACGCCGAGCGCTCCGGGTCCCTGCTCCTCCCTGGAGCGGTCGCGGCGTTCTCCTCTCTGCAGCGCCCGCTGACCGGGAGCGCTGCACTGTCTCTGCCGGCGGGGATGCGATCCGCATAGTGGGACGCGCCCGCTCGCGGGTCGCATCCCAATCCACTCACCTGTCCCATTCCCCGGCTGTCACGTCCCGGCGTGCGCGGCCCCGCTCTCTGGGGCGCGCGCGCCGGCTCTCTGAGATTTCAAGGGCCAGTGCACCACTAATTGGTGCCTGGCCCAATCAGTGTCAATCACTCCAGTATTATAAAAACCCACTTCCCCTTCCTGTCCCTGCCGGATATTATTGCCTTGGTGCCCTGAGAAAGCGTTTAGTGTGTTCCCAAGTCTGTGTACCCAGACCTTCTGCTGTTGCCCCGGACTACGACTCTTGCTGCCTGCCCTGACCTTCTGCTACGTCTTACCTTGCTCTTGCCTTGTCCCTGTGTACTGCGCCTGTCTCAGCTGTCAGTTGGGGTTGAATCGCTATCGGGTGGAACGACCTGGGGGTTACCTGCCGCTGCAAGTCCATCCCGCTTTGCGGCGGGCTCTGGTGAAAACCAGTAACCCCTTAGATTCCGTTCCCCTGGTACGGCCCACGCCATCACCCCACTGACACAGAGGATCCACCTCCAGTGTCCTTGCTGCATACCAGTCCAGATCCTGACATATGTAGTGTTTTACCCTTCACTATGTTTTAGTGTAATGTAATGTAGTGTTTTTAGTGTACATTCACACAGGCGGAGGTTTATAGTGAGTTTCCAGCTAGGAGTTTGTGCTGCGACGAAATATTTGCCATAGCTCAAACTTCAAGCAGGAAACTCACTGTAAACCCACCCGTGTGAATGTACCCTGTACATTCACATGTGGGGGCAAACCTCCAGCTGTTTCAAAACTACAACTCCCAGCATGTACTGACAGAACGTGCATGCTGGGAGTTGTACTTTTGCAACAGCTGGAGGCACACTGGTTGGAAAACCTTCAATTAGGTTCTGTTACCTAATTAGTATTTTCCAACCAGTGTGCCTCCAGCTGTTGCAAAACTACAACTCCCAGCATGTACTGATCGCTGAAGGGCATGTTGGGAGATGTAGTTATACAACAGCTGGAGGTACGCAACTACATGCCGAGACAGCTGTTAGCCCTCCAAATGTTGCTAGGCAACTCACCAGCTTCCGTAGGATCCAGGGAGCCGCATCGCCGTCCTCTGATGCCGCCGATCACCACCGCCTATCGCCGCCTGCTGCCGCCGCCAATGGGTTAGTGGACTTCAGCGCCAGTCCCTGTCGGTTCCCCCGTTCTGCCCCGCCTATTGTGGGTGGGCAGAATGGGGGAACTGAAAGTTAACCCCCCCGCCCCGATCTGCTATTGGTCGTCGCTTCTTGACGACCAATAGCAGGGATAGAAGGGGTGGCACCCTTGCCACCTGACTCCTATCCCTTCAGGGGGATCGAGGGTGTCTTGGACAACCCTGATAAGCCCCCTGGGCATTTACACGGGGTGCCTGCTGATCAATATCAGCAGTCACCCCTATCCGGTCCCCGTCCCGTGCGTGGCGTGGACAGAAATTCCCACGGGCGTACATTTACGTCCTGGGTCCTTAAGTACCAGGGTGTCAGGATGCAAGCGTACGCCCTGGGTCCTCAACAAATTTAAAAATAAATACATTCATCCATCGTTACAAAAAATAAATAAATTCAATAATATATACAAAAATATATATATTGTCAGAAGGTGAAAGGCATCGTGGTGGCTGGGTGTTATGTGTCACCAAGGCTCCTGGCTTTGGTGAAGTAAGAGCCGGTATTTATTCAGTGTCTGAAACTGTGGCCATAGTATGGCGGGAGGGCTCTTACTGGGACAGTGGCATCTCCAGCTTTTATATTTGGGGGGGGGGGGCACACTGGGGGCCATGACAAAATTAGAGGGGCAATTATAAAGCACTATATACTGTACATGCCACCAGGATATAATAGTGCAGGACACTGTTCCACCAGGATATAATAGTGCTGCACACTACACTGTCAGGATATTATGGTGCCATATGCTGTGCTGCCAGGGTAAAAAAAGGTGCCACACACTTCACTTTCAGGATATCATGGTGACATACGCTGTGCTGCCAGGATAAAGTAGTGCCACACATTGTGTTGCCAGGATATAATAGTGCCACACACTGTGCTGCAGGATATAATAGTGCCAAACACTGTGCTGCCCGGATATTAATAGTGCCACACACTGTGCTGCCAGGATTTGAGTGCCACACAATGTACCCCAGAACATATTAGTGCCACACAATCTACCCCAGGAAATAATAGTGCTACACAATATATAAGGACTTTGCTGCCAGGATATAAAAGTACCACACATAGTGCTGTTAGGATATCATAGTGTCACACACTGTGCTGCCAGAATATAATAGTTCCCCACACTGTGTCGCTAGGATATAATAGTGCCTAACACTACACTGCCAGGATATTATGGTGCTATTTGTTGTGCTGCCAGGACATAATAGTGCCATATGCTGTGCTGCCAGGATATAATGGTGCAACACAGTGTGGGAGAGACTTTCCAGGGTTCGTGTCTCTGTGGCCTCAGACAAGATTTCCCCAGACCTGCGAGGCAGGGGGGTCCCCAATAGACTGACTCGACTCAGGGCCTGTGGCATGTCCTGATAAGCTGCCTGCCAGTGTAAAACTTTCAAACAACATATAACTGCAATGCTTTGGAATACTAAGCATTCTAAAGCATAAAAAAAGTGTAAAAAAATATAAAATAAATAAAAGTGTAAAAAAATGTGTAAAAACAATAAGTGTACAAAAAGGTGTAAAGATTTTTTTTAAACACGTAAAAAAAAGTGTAAAGAAATAAAATAAAAATAAATTTATTAAATAAATATAATTAAAAATAAAAATGCATAATGTGTAGGATCACACGGCGCACCGCCAGAGGTCACAATAATGATCTCCCTGCTGCGGCTGGGTAGCTTTGTGTGTCCACTCATAGCGGGGGATTTCCCACCAACAGTCATGAGCGGACACAATGAGCTACCCAGCCGCAGCAGTGATCTCGCACTTGTGACTGCCAGGGGGCATCCGCGGTATGAAATATGCTGCGGATGCACTCTATGTGACCCTACACTGCGTCCCGTACATACTGCGTTTCAGCAGTATGTTACAGCCACGCGTCACTACTAGCCAACCAGGGACCGATCAGAGCGGTGCCTGGTCCAGCCAATACACTTGTAGGGGTGCGGTATTGTTCTGACAGCTCCGATTCTTTGCAGGCTTGGGGTGGGGTCTATAATTCATATAATGATGCCCTGAAAGCCAAAGGGGCTCCTCTCCTTCTTGGTTTTACCAGGCAGTCAGGCAACCAGATATGACCTAAGTAGGGGTACTGCCCAGCCCGGGACGAACAGGGTAATAAAATATGGGCACATTTCCACCATTTCAAATTTCAAAGGATTTGTGGAAAAAAAAGCAAATTTCTATTTTTTCCCACTGACTTTGAAATAATTCTAGCCACACAATAAGGTCTCAACATACTTACTTTTGCCCTAGGTGAATACTTTAGGGGGCGTAGTTTTGAAAATGGGGTCACATCTGGGGGTGCAGTATTGTTCTGACAGTTAGAATGCTTTGCAAGTTGAAGTGCAGCCTATAATTTGTATAATGATATCCTGAAAGCCAAATGGGGCTCTCTGTTTTTGGATCCCACCATGTGGCCATGCAACCAAATATGGCCTAAGCGAGGGTATTACCAAGTACGGGACGAACAGCATAATAAAATATGGGGTACATTTTATACTTTTCAGATGCAATGTACAAAACATATGTCCCACAAATGATGCATTTGTGAAATAAAAAAAAGAAAATTTTAAATTTTCCACTGACTTTGTAACAATTCCTGCCACACAAAAAAGACTCAAAGTACTCACTGTTGGTCTAGATGAATACTTAAGGGGGTGTAGTTTCCAAAATGGGGTCACTTGTGGGGGTTCTGTATGGTTCTGTATAATCCCTCTGGCCTAAAATGATGCCCTGAAAGCCAAATGGCGCTCCTATCCTTCTGGGTCCTACCGCGCAGCCAAGGAACCAAATATGGCCTAAGCAGGGGTATTTCCAAACACGGGCCGAGCAGCTCAATAAAATATAGGGGGCATTTCTTTCAATACCAGAAGCAATGTACAAAAAATATGTCCCACAAATTATGCATTTGTGAAAAAAAGCTAATTTTGAATTTTAAACACTGACTTTGTAATAATTCCTGCCAAAAAACTATGGTGTCAAAATACTTACTGTACCCCCCAGCGAATACCTTGAGGGGTCTAATTTTTTAGAATGGGGTCATTTGGGGGGGGGGGTCCTTTGTTTTACCACCTTCAAATTTCTGCAAACCTTGCATAGCACATAAAAAATATGTACTTTTCAAATTTTCAAAATTTTCAAAATTTCAAGTTCAATTGTTAGGCTTCTAATTCATTTAAAATGTTAATTAAAAACAAAATAAATGCTTTCAAAATAAAGTATACATCTGAAAGTATATGTTTCATAAACTATTTGGTCAGAAAGTATATTTGCAACCTTTTAGTGCTAAAATAGCAAAAAATCTAAAAATTTTTTTAAATTTCATGATTTTTTGCATTGTAAAAATAAAACTACAAATGATATCGGCTTACTTTTACTATGTACATGAAGGACAACTTGTGACAAAAAAACTATGTCAGAATTAGGATTGGCAAAACGTTACCAGGGTTATAATAAAGTCAGACATCCCCGATTTAAAAAAAAAGCAACCCTGGTCTTTCAGGAACGTACAGGTTTACTTGTGTTGGTCCTTAAGGGGTTAACAGAACTCCTGAAGGGACGCAAGTCCGTTATGATCCATTGGAATGAACAGGCAGAGCAGGCGTTTTCCGCTTTGAAGTAGGCTCTATGTGGGTCTCCGGTGTTGGTGACACCCGTCTCTGAGGTAGGTCTCGGTGCTGTACTCTTTCAGGAACTCAACGGGGAAGAGCATCCCATTGTCTTTCTTAGCCGCAAACTGACCTCGGCAGAGACCAGGTATAGTATAGTGGAGACAGAGTGCCTGGCCATTAAGTGGGCACTCGAGTCTCTCCGCTATTATCTGTTGGGCAGGAAGTTTCGTCTCGTGACGGATGTGGATGTGCCAGGCCAAGGAGAAAAATGCCAGGTCACCAGGTGGTTTCTGTCACTACAGAATTTTAAGTTCAAGGTTGGATACAGAGCGGGTCGTTTGCTAGGCAAGGCCGATTCTCTAATACTGTTGCAAAAGTGTTCACCCCCTCAGGTTTGAACAAAGGTGGGGGTATGTGAGAAGGTGAAAGGCATCGTGGTGGATGGGCATTAAACTAAACTAAGACACTAAACTAAAACACACCTAGAGCATACATTATACTATACCTAAACTAACTAACTCTATACCCTACACTAAAACCTATCTGCTAAGCTAACCTACTCTATCTAACTAAATTCACTAGATGATTTGCTTTGCTTTAAAAAAAGCAAAGCACTAACTCTATTCCCTAAACTAGAACCTATCTGCTAAGCTAACCTACACATTCTAGGCAAGGTATCAGAAGGGACGGGCATTAAAGTATTTAGGAGTAGAACCACTGGAACCTGGCAGACAATCCAATGTGTTAGGCAATATGCACTTTAGGAACAGACTTAGGTCATACACAAAAGGTAACTCAGGCTAGAGGTACAGATTAAACAGACTTGATATTCAGCAAACTAATGAAGTCCCAGGCTGGCTTGTATGGTAACGTTCATGACCTCGCTATTGGGGGCCATTTATATGGATACACCTTAATAAACTGGAAATGGTTGGTGATATTAACTTCCTGTTTGTGGCACATTAGTATATGTGAGGGTGGAAACTTTTCAAGATGGGTGGTGACCATGGCGGCCATTTTGAAGTTGGCCATTTTGAATCCAACTTTAGTTTTTTTCAATAGGAAGAGGGTCATGTGACACATTGGGAATTTTGGGAATTTATTGGGAATTTCATAAGAAAAACAATGATGTGCTTGGCTTTAATGTAACTTTATTCTTTCATGAGTTATTTACAAGTTTCTGACCACTTATAAAATGTGTTCAATGTGCTGCCCATTGTGTTGGATTGTCAATGCAACCCTCTTCCCCCAGGAGAAATGCTAGCACAGGCTTCCAGTATCCGTAGTTTCAGGTGCCGCACATCTCGTATCTTCACAGCATAGACAATTGCCTTCAGATGACACCAAAGATAAAAGTCTAAGGGGGTCAGATCGGGAGACCTTGGGGGCCATTCAACTGGCCCACGACGACCAATCCACTTTCCAGGAAACTGTTCATCTAGGAATGCTCGGATCTGACACCCATAATGTGGTGGTGCACGATCTTACTGGAAAAACTCAGGGAACATGCCAGCTTCAGTGCATAAAGACGGAAACACATCATCATGTAGCAATTTCGCATATCCAGTGGCCTTGAGGTTTCCATTGATGAAGAATGGTCCCACTATCTTTGTACCCCATATACCACACCATACCATCAATTTTTGTGTTCCAACAGTCTTGGAGGGGTCTATCCAATGTGGGTTAGTGTCAGACCAATAGCGGTGATTTTGTTTGTTAACTTTCACCATTCACATAAAAGTTTGCCTCATCACTAGTGTTGAGCGGCATAGGCCATATTCGAATTTGCAATATTTTGCGAATATATGGACGAATATTCGTCATATATTCACTAAATTCGCATATTCGTCATATTCGCGTTTTATTTTCGCATATGCAAACATTCGCGTATGCGAAAATTAGCATATGCGAAAATTAGTATATAAAAAATTACCATAAACGAAAATTCGCATATGCGAAAAGTAACATATGCAAATTTTCGCATATGCGAAAATTTGCTCGCTATTTTCACACAGTAGTATTAGAGCCTTCCTTACACCACACAAGCTGGAAGCAAAGAGGGGTGATCGCTGTGATGTGTACTGTGAAAAAAAAAAAAAACGAATATTCGTAATTACGAATATATAGTGCTATATTTGCGAATTCGCGAATATGCGATATTCGCGAATAAAATTCGTATTGCGAATATTCGCGAGCAACACTACTCATCACTGAACAAAATCTTCTTCGTAAACTGAGGGTCCTGTTCCAATTTTTGTTTTGCCCATTCTGCAGCGCCTGAAACTACGGATACTGGAAGCCTGTGCTAGCATTTCTCCTGCCGTGTTGCTATCAGTGTGTGAAGAGTGGGAGAAGAGGGTTGCATTGACAATCCAACACAATGGGCAGCACATTGAACACATTTTATAAGTGGTCAGAAACTTGGAAATGACTCATGAAAGAATAAAGTTACGTTAAAACCAAGTACATCATTGTTTTTCTTGTGAAATTTCCAATAAGTTTGATGTGTCACATGACCCTCTTCCAATTGAAAAAACAAAAGTTGGATTCAAAATGGCCAACTTCAAAATGGCCGCCATGGTCACCACCCATCTTGAAAAGTTTCCCCCCTCACATATACTAATGTGCCACAAACAGGAAGTTAATATCACCAACCATTCCCATTTTATTAAGGTGCATCCATATAAATGGCCCACCCTGTAGAAGTGAAGTGACCTGTGGTTGCGTATCATCCAGCCAGGGCCTTAATTTGTATGTGTTTTACGTGTTTACAATGTTGTGTTTTGTACTACAAATGCATTTGTACCAGGCATTGTTAGGAAAAGAAGGCTTAACATGTGCACACACGCAGGCATAGCTAGAACCCTTCCTGAAGGAGGGAGAAGCTTGCTCTGGGCCAGCCTCCCTACTAAGAGGAAGTTCATTTTGATGCAGCCTTTCCATATGAGAGGATAGAGGATGAGTACAGTAGAGGCCAAGAGGCCTGCAAGTTAGTCTCTCCAGGATGTTGAGAGGGATCTTTTCAGAGCAGATTGCTGAGGACAGCTTGGGATGACACATTTATTTCTAAGAAATCCTGAAACCAGTTTTGGGCGGGTGTACAATTTATTAGGAGCTCCATGTATTTTTGCTTGCTATTTCTGTCGCTTGTTTTTTTTTTCTTGTTTTTTTTTTGCCCTCAGACACATCTGGTTGGTTGTCTGATGAGTCTTCATATTGTTTTAACCTCCTGAGCGGTATTCCCGAGCGTGACTCGGGGTTAATTTACGATATATCGCAAAAGCAATGTGATATAGCGATGTGGCCCCCCGGGAAAACATGCGATTATCTGCTCGGGTCGGCTCCCGTTGCGGGGGCCGGCCAGAGCAGGTAAAGAAAAATACTAAAAGTCAGTGTTTCCCTACCAGGGGGCCTCCAGCTGTTCCAAAACTACAACTCTCAGCATGCCCGAACAGCCAAAGGCTGTCCGGGCATGCTGGGAGTAGTAGTTTCACAACAGCTGGAGGCCCCCTGGTAGAAAAACACTGAGCTAAGTGTAAAGGGAAGAAGTAGTAAAATAAAAAAAACTTTTGCTCACCTAGTCCCGGTCCCTGCAGATGCCGTTCCCCTCCGTGCAGCCCGGGGTGTCCTCTATTCACTATTCATCTTCTAGGACCTTTCACTTTTCAGCCAATCACAGGCCGCAGTGGTGTAAAGCCTGTGATTGGCTGAAGGGGAAAGGGCTTGTTCTGCAGCAAATACACTAGGTTTGAAATCTGCCGGCAAACCTATTGTATTTGCTGCAGGACAAGGTGACAAGGGGGGGGGGGGGGGGAATGAATGTGACAAAGGGGGGAATGTGACAAGGGGGGAATGTGACAGGGGGGGAATGTGACAGGGGGGGAATGTGACAGGGGGGGAATGTGACTGGGGGGAATGTGACAAGGGGGGAATGTGACTGGGGGGGAATGTGACTGGGGGGGAATGTGACAAGGGGGGAATGTGACAAGGGGGGGGAATGTGACTGGGGGGGGATGTGACAGGGGGGGAGGGGAATGTGACATGAAGGGGGGATGTGACAGGGGGGGAGGGGAATGTGACATGAAGGGGGGATGTGACGGGGGGGAGGGGAATGTGACATGAAGGGGGGATGTGACAAGGGGGGGGATGTGACAGGGAAGGGGAATGTAAAATGAAGGGGGAGAATGTGACAAGGGGGGGAATGTGACAAGGGGGGAAGTATGTGACAAGGAGGGGGGAGAGTGTGACAAGGAGGGGGGAGAATGTGACAAGGAGGGGGGAGAATGTGACGGGGGATGTGACAAGGAAGAGGGGAATGTGACGGGGGAGATGTGAAATGGGCGGAGGGAGATGTGAAATTGAGTTAAAAAAAATTGTACCGCTTTTGGTACACATTTCCAGACAGAATCATACCGCCAGGGAGGTTAAGAACTGTTGTAATAGGTTTTACCTTATTGTATTCCCATCTGTATCATGGTTATTTCATATTGGGTAAGATATCTGGGTCATATATTTATACTGACAAGGTATTTAAAAACCTTTCTTGATATTTGAAGCATCCAATGCTGTATGCTTCTTATAGATATCTACCCAAACCTTATTACAAGTGTTTGCCTAATGGGGGTTTAGTTTATTTTTCTGAATCCCGGTTTGGAGTTATGTGTTTTAATGTGTTAAATGCTGTGTTTGGCAGATTTAAAAAAAGATTTTATAACATTATTTCATGTTGTATGTGAACCCATACTTTCTTATATTACTTTGCTTACCAATTGTGTTTTCTTGTTTTGACATTAGGCATAGCACCCCAATGAATTAAATTATAGTCCTAGGATAAATAACACTCTCTATGGAATTTCTTTCTCTGCCCTCCCTTGAGATAACTATGTGATTTTATGTTCAAGACCAACTTTAGTTTCAAAATAGCCAGACCTCCTGCAATTTAAATGGACAAAACCTAGATCCTTATAGGGTCCAAACGTATTGTGCCTCATTTACTAAGCTGAAACCGACCAATTTTTGTCTGGTTATTTTGGAGCAGAGTGTCTGCAACATGTCTGCGCCAGTCTGCAATAGTGTGCGCCCAGAAAATCCGACAAACCTGACATTGCATTGTGAAAAGCCGAAAAAGGGGCATGACCAGACCAAAAAGGGGTGTGGTTTCAGAACCCAACCGATTTACTATTGAATTCAGAGAAAATCCTGTGGATAAATGGCTGGAAATATCCATCTAGAAAAAGCTGGTCAGAAAATGTTCCAGACATTTCCCAATAGTAAATAGAGAGGAATCCTGCAAGTCTGAAACAACTTTTCCCACTAGTAAAAACCCAACACTCTTAGTAAATGAGGCCCATTGTCTTGTCCTATGGATGCTAAAACACACACACATTATAACAGTGTGTGCCATGCCCCCTCCCATAGACTTGCATTGGAGGGGCGTGGCATGACATCACGAGGGGCATGGCCGTGACATCACGACCCCCGCAGCCCACACCCAGCGTTAGGAACAAAATGTTCCGAATGCTGGGGCAGTGGAGTATCCCTTTAAGTTATATAGTATAAGGAGATGTACAGAAGAAATTCAGAAAGGGCTGTGTTGATTGATGGAGTTGCTAAAAACCATAGTAGTACAGAGGGAGTTGTGTTTGAAGGTCCAAAATCCAGGAATAAAATTATAGGATTGTGTGTAGCCTTCTGGTGCCAGCTCAGAAGACACCATGGGTAAAATGCTCATCACCGTTAAAGGATGTGACAAGAGAAAGAGTTGCAACATCCTGTCTGTGTGGACAGAAGTAAGCTGGACAGTGTACTCCTATTTTTTCTCTGTGTTTCCGTAATAGAACTGTTGCTGCTTTCTGTCATGTCTGGTTTTTGTAGCCCTATCTGTCTGACACCTCCCAGTGGGGTACGCCCCAGACCTGCGTTACTGCTGTGGTAGTAATAAGGGTTCAGCTGAAACTTACAAAACTTACTCCAAAATGTTGTCTAAGCTGCTCTGAGAAAACATGTATAACCAACTTGCACCAGAAATCAGAGCGTTTTTTGTCACCCACAACAGTTTATGGAATGAAAAGTGGGCATGGCTTACTGCTTGGCAAGGATTTAGATGCATTTATAAAATGTAACATGTGAAAGGGTCATAAAAAATTTACTCTGATCAGAACATTTTTTATTCTTTACTTTACAAATAACTTGATGTAGAAAAAGTGGAACTTGTAGTTGTAAGTGTGTCCTAACATACATTACATTGTTCATAAGGTTAAAAAAAAGACAAGAGTCCATCAAGTTTAACCTATAACTGTGTCAATAAAGACGTTTGGCTTTAACTCAGAAATTGGCTAAATTGATGACACTTTTGATAAATGTCTGACAATGAGTTATTTATATTGATCAGCAAACATCTGAAAGATAAAAATGCAAAAGAAACATAGGATTATTTTATTGATGCATTCTGACAAGACTAAACATTAATCCAAATGAAATATTATTTTTGATGCAGACAAAAAGACACCTACATAGGCCCTCATTTACTAAGAAAATCGGGTTGTAAGTCTATCTTGCTTTCTTACCCGACTGCTTTTTTCCCCTGGTATTTATTATTATGTCGCATCTTGTTTGTCGCACTTGCGTTTTGTTGGTTTTGGTTTCCAACTCCTCTGAGCTGTCGGGAAAAAATCCACAACAATTCAACAAATTCGGGTTGGAAACCTTTATAAATATGTGGGAAAGCTCAGAAATGTCAGGTTACGCCCCTTTTTCGGGTTTGGGAGAATCCACATCGGGTCCGTCGGGAAAAAATGTTGCATCGTGTCGCAGCCTGGCGCACCATGTCTGAGACATGGCGCAGACAAAGATGCGACAAATAAACCCGACAAAAGAAGTCGGGTTTAGAATAGTAAATGAGGGCCATAGTGTACAACTGATCATGGTGAAGCACGTCCATTTCTTTTTACAGCCATAAGTTTGCATTCTTTATCCTGTGCAGAATGATGTCTGTATCCTCCACAGAAGAGTTCTATCTGCAGAATGACAGAACATAAAACTGATAACACAGAACTATGAATGTGAAAGAAACAAGGTGATGTTAGATACAAACCAAACCATTACTTGGTCATGTCCAATTCTGCACCATAATTAACCCCTTGGGGATGGAGCCCATTATAACCCTAAGGACGGGAGCATTTTTTGCAAATCTGACCACTGTCACTTTAAGCATTAATAACTCTGGGATGCTTTTACTTATAAATTTGATTCCGAGATTGTCTTTTCGTGACATATTCTACTTTATGGTAGTGGTGAATTTTTTCGATACTTGCATCATTTCTTGGTGAAAAATTCCCAAATTTGATGAAAAATTTGAAAATTAACATTTTTCTAACTTTGAAGCACTCTGCTTGTAAGGAAAATAGAAATTTCAAATACATTATATATTGATTCACAAATACAATATGTCTACTTTATATTTGCATCATAAAGTTGACATGTTTTTACTTTTGGAAGACATCAGAGGGCTTCAAAGTTCAGCAGCAATTTTCAAATTTTTCACCAAATTTTCAAAATCGGAATTTTTCAGGGACCAGTTCAGGTTTGAAGTGGATTTGAAGGGCCTTCCTATTAGAAATACCCACCAAATGACCCAATTATAAAAACTGCACCCCTCAAAGTATCCAAAATGACATTCAGTAAGTTTGTTAACCCTTTAGGTGTGTCACAGGAATAGCAGCAAAGTGAAGGAGAAAATTCAAAATCTTTATTTTTTACACTCGCATGTTCTTGTAGACCCAGTTTTAGAATTTTTACATTGGTAATAGGAGAAAAAGCCTCCAAAAATGTGTAACCCAATTTCTCTTGAGTAAGGAAATACCTCATATGTGTATGTCAAGTGTTCGGCGGGCGCAGTAGAGGGCTCAGAAGGGAAGGAGCAACAATGGGATCTTGGAGAGTGAATTTTGCTGAAATGGTTTTTGGGGGGCATGTCACATTTAGGAAGCCCCTATGGTGCCAGAACAGCAGAAAACCCCACATGGCATACCATTTTGGAAACTACACCCCTCAAGGCACGTAACAAGGGGTCCAGTGAGCCTTAACACCACACAGGTGTTTGACGACTTTTCGTTAAAATCGGATGTGTAAATGTTTTTTTCACTAAAGTGCAGTTTCTTCCCCAAATTTACAATTTTTACAAAGGGTTATGAGAGAGAATGCCCCCCAAAATTTGTAACCCCATCTCTTCTGAGTATGGAAATACCCCATGTTAGGACGTAAAATGCTCTGTGGTCGAAATACAATGCTCAGAAGAGGAGGAGCACCATTGAGCTTTTGGAAAGAGAATTCGTTTGGAATGGTAGTCAGGGGCCATGTGCGTTTACAAAGCCCCCCGTTGTGCCAGAACAGTGGACCCCCCCCCCCCCACGTGTGACCCCATTTTGGAAACTAAACCCCTCACAGAATTTAATAAGGGGTGCAGTGAGTATTTACACCCCACTGGCGTTTGACAGATCTTTGGAACAGTGGACTGTGCAAATGAAAAATTTTATTTTTCATTTTCACAGACCACTGTTCCAAAAATCTGTCAGACACATGTGGGGCGTAAATGCTCACTGTACCCCTTATTACATTACACGTGGGGTGTAGTTTCCAAAATGGGGGTCACATGTGGGGGGGGGTCCATTGTTCTGGCGCTATGGGGGCTTTGTAAACTCATGTGGCCTTCAATTCCAGACACATTTTCTCTTCAAAATCCCAATGGCGCTCCTTCTCTTCTGAGCATTGTAGTGCGCCCACCGAGCACTTTACATCCACAGATGGGGTATGTTCTTACTCAGAGGAAATTGGGTTACAAATTTTGGGGGTCTTTTTTCCTATTTTCCCTTGTGAAAATGAAAAATTTAGGGTAACACCAGCATTTTAGTGAAATTTTTTTTTTTTCCCATCCAAATTGAATGAAAATTCGTCAAACACCTGTGGGGTGTTAAGGCTCACTATACCCCTTGTTACGTTCTGTGGGGGGTGTAGTTTCCAAAATTGGGTCACATGTGGGTATTTATGTTTTTGCGTTTATGTCAGAACCACTGTAAAATCAGCCACCCCTGGGCAAATCACCAATTTAGGCCTCAAATGTACATAGTGCACTCACACTCCTGAGCCTACATATGGGGTATTTCCGTACTCAGGAGAAATTGCGTTACTAGTTTTGGGGGGCTTTTTTTCCTTTTACTACTTGTGAAAATAAAAAGTATGGGACAACAACAGCATGTTAGTGTAAACATTATTTTTTTTTTTACACTAACAGGCTGGTGTAACCCCCAACTTTTCCTTTTCATAAGGGGTAAAAGGAGAAAAAGCCCCCCAAAATTTGTAGTGCAATTTCTCCCGAGTACGGCGATACCCCATATGTGGTCCTAAACTGTTTCCTTGAAATACGACAGGACTCCAAAATGAGAGAGCGCCACGTGCATTTGAGGACTGAATAAGGAATTGCATATGGGTGGACATAGGGGTATTCTACGCCAGTGATTCCCAAACAGGGTGCCTCCAGCTGTTGCTTAACTCCCTGTATGCCTGGACAGTCAGTGGCTGTCCAGAAATGCTGGGAGTTGTTGTTTTGCAACAGCTGGAGGCTCCGTTTTGGAAACACTGCCGTACAATACGTTTTTCATTTTTATTGGGGGGGACAGTGTAAGGGGGTGTATGTAGTGTTTACCCTTTATTATGTGTTAGTGTAGTGTAGTGTTTTTAGGGGACATTCGCACTGGCGGGTTACGGTGAGTTTCCCGCTAGGAGTTTGAGCTGCGGCGAAAAAGACCAAACTTGAAGCAGGAAACTTACTGTAAACCTGCCCGTGTGAATGTACCCTGTACGTTCACATGGGGTGGAAAACCTCCAGCTGTTTCAAAACCACAACTCCCAGCATGCACTGGCAGTGCATGCTGGGAGTTGTACTTTTGCAACAGCTGGAGGCACACTGGTTGGAAAACCTTCAGTTAGGTTCTGTTACCTAACAGTATTTTCCAACCAGTGTGCCTCCAACTGTTGCACAACTACAACTCCAAGCATGTACTGACATACCGTGCATGCTGGGAGTTGTACTTTTGCAACAGCTGGAGGCACACTGGTTGGAAAACCTTCAGTTAGGTTCTGTTACCTAACAGTATTTTCACACCAGTGTGCCTCCAGCTGTTGCACAACTACAACTCCAAGCATGTACTGACATACCGTGCATGCTGGGAGTTGTACTTTTGCAACAGCTGGAGGCACACTGGTTGGAAAACCTTCAGTTAGGTTCTGTTACCTAACAGTATTTTCCAACCAGTGTGCCTCCAGCTGTTGCAAAACTACAACTCCCAGCATGTACTGACATACCGTGCATGCTGGGAGTTGTACTTTTGCAACAGCTGGAGGCACACTGGTTGGAAAACCTTCAGTTAGGTTCTGTTACCTAACTCAGAATTTTCCAACCAGTGTGCCTCCAGCTGTTGCAAAACTGCAACTTCCAGCATGTACTAATCGCCGAAGGGCATGCTGGGAGATGTAGTTGTGCAACAGCTGGAGGTTACGCAACTACAACTCCCAGCATGCTGAGACAGCTATTTGCTGTTTGGGCATGCTGGGATTTGCAGTTTTGCAACATCTGGAGGGCTACAGTTTATAGACCACTGCTCAGTGATCTCCAAACTGTGAGAGCTGTTTGAGCATGCTAGGAGTTGTAGTTTTGCAAGATCTGGAAGGATACAGTTTAGAGACCACTATATAGTGGTCTCAAACTGCAGCCCTCCAGCTGTTGCAAAACTACATGTTCCAGCATGCCCAAACAGCAAACAGCTGTCTCGGCATGCTGGGAGTTGTAGTTTTGCAACATCTGGAGGGCTACAGTCTCAGACTGTAGCCCTCCAGATGTTGCTAGGCAACTTACCGGCTTCCGTAGGATCCAGGAAGCTGTCTTCTTCTGCCGCACGCCGCCCGCACCGATCTCCATCGCCGCCTGCCGATCACCGTCGCCCGCAGCCTCCAGAGGGGTAAGTGGACCTTCGGCGTTCGGTCCCCGTCATTTCCCCGTCCTGCCCCGCCTATTGTGGGTGGGCAGGACGGGGAAAACGAAAGTAAACCCCTCCGCCCCCGATCTGCTATTGGGGGTCGCGTCTAGACCACCAATAGCAGAGATAGGAGGGGTGGCACCCCTGCCACCTCACTCCTATCGCTTCAGGGGGATCGTAGTTGTCTTAGACAACCGCGATCCCCCTTCTATTCCGGGTCCCCGGGTCACCATAGGCCCGTAATGACCCGGAATCGGCGCAAATCGCAAGTGTGAATTCACATGCAATTAGCG
Organism: Hyla sarda; assembly: GCF_029499605.1. Lineage (NCBI taxonomy): Eukaryota > Metazoa > Chordata > Amphibia > Anura > Hylidae > Hyla > Hyla sarda. The sequence continues at coordinate 413,028,409 of NC_079189.1, forward strand.
CCGATCGCCGACATGGGGGGTCTAATGACCCCCCTGGGCATTTGCACGGGGTGCCTGCTGATAGATATCAGCAGTCACCCCGGTCCGGTCCCCGCCCGGCGCGCGGCGGGGACCAAAATTCCCACAGGCGTATGGATACGCCCTTCGTCCTTAAGTACCAGGACGCAAGGGCGTATCCATATGCCCTTCGTCCCCAACAGGTTAAAGGGGTACTCTGGTCGAAAACACTTTCTTTTTTTTTTTTTATAAAGCAGGAGCAAATCCTCATAGCAAACCTCTCCTGCTCCAGACAGTTCCTGACACTGATAGAGGTTTCAGCAGTGAGCACTGTGGTCAGACAGAAAATAAATTAAAAAAGAAAAGAACTTCCTGTGGAGCATACAGCAGCTGATAGATACTGGAAGGATTAAGATTTTTATATAGAAGTAATTTACCCCTTTAAAGGTTGTGAGACACAGGCTGGAGAC